>NC_051154.1:44848383-44854629 GCF_013339745.2 Dermacentor silvarum | reverse complement strand
GTGCGGTAAACTCGGCGTTAAGTCCGCACACAGGCTCATTTTATCGCCAGAATGTATTTTCCTGCAATCTCCTGCGAGGGTCCTAGGCCCGTATTCACAAAAAGCGTTTGTGCTAGGATTGTTCGTAAGAGAAACTCCAGCCAATCCTGATGCTGAACATATTATTAGCCAGGCAGCCGACCAATGGTAATGAGCACTTATACGTACGAGAAGCTTTGTAAATTCGTGCTCTGAGCCCCTATTTACAAAAATGTTTCTTACGATAGAATAACTGTTTGTAAGAGCAGAACCGACCATGCAACTGTGATGTCGTACATATCATTAGCGAATGCGGCCAGCCAACAGCATTGTATGAACAAACAGCTCTGTGAATTCGGCCCCTTGACCCGTATATTCACAAAAAGTACTTACGCTAGAACTGAAAGGTAGAAATTGTCATCCACCCGACTGCACCACGAAGCTACAAAAGGAAACCCATACGGGTTTCTCAGGAAAAAAGCCTCGCAGGTAAAGAAAAATTCGAACCTGCGACCAACACCTTACCGGGGTAGCCTCCTGGGGCGCTGTGCCAGGTGGCCCGAGTTTGGTAAAGTTCAGGATTTCCGCGAGCTCTGTCGACGCCCTCAGATGACTGAGGTAATGGCATCAAGACATAAAATTCAACCCTCGGTGCGCCTCCAGATTCGTTGGCTTATCTAGATTCACTCTTGGATTATCGTTACTTGGGCATTACTCATGGGCTGGCCGAAAAAGGAGTCACGTAGCCAAACCGTCGGGTGGCCTTATTCATTTGTTTATCCTTCCACCCAGTGCATGCATAACCTGGCAAGTAAGTTATAGAAGAAATATTATCTTTAACGTATTCGAAAGAAAGGGTTGACGTGAGAATGCGCCACATCTGCACTTTCGCATTCGACGGTGGATAGATAGATAATGTCCGAAAGAGGAGACACGCCCCTGACGCGCCTCAGAAAAAGCGTGGCAAGCGACTTGCTCCGACTCTGTAGTTAGACAGCGGTATAGTCACGGTATGGCGATATTGCGTTGATAACAATAAGCGGTGCTGGCGCGTTACATTATCCAGTTTTGTGTGTTTGAAACGAGGAAGCGGCGTGCGCAGGATGCACTCGTGTTGGCATAAGCGGTTTTATCTCGACATTTACTGTCCGCTGGGGCGCTATAACGTAAAGCTATTCCAATTCTGCAATCAGCCCTCCACGATTCACCAAAAAATTTTCGCCCCCCTCCCAACTTAATTCGTCCGTCTGTCACGCGACGTCACGAAAACCGCGATAGCTCCCCATCTGATTTGACGTTTACACACTCATTGAGACCCGCCGTGGTTGCTCAGTGGCTATGGTGTTGGGCTGCTGAGCACGAGGTCTCGGGATGGAATCCCGGCCATGGCGGCCGCATTTCGATGGGGGCGAAATGCGAAAACACCCGTGTACTTAGATTTAGGTGCACGTTAAAGAACCTCAGGTGGTCGAAATTTCCGGGGTCCCCCACTACGGCGTGCCTCATAATCAGATCGTGGTTTTGGCACGTAAAACCCCATAATTTACACACTGATTGAGCATGATTGAACTGAACAAAAGAAAAACAATTATTCCTGATTGACGCCTCCTTGCCTTTAGCCTTCTGCTATTGCTCAAATGTATTCGGGCTGCGCCCATGCAATTCGCCTGTCTGTCACGCGACGTCGCAAAACCGCGAGAACTCGCCGCGTCAAAGTGACGTGCACGCGTTAAAGGTGCATTAATATGCCGAACAAAACTTTTTTTTTTCTGAATAGCCAGAGCCTGCCCCGTTCTGAAAGGAATAGAAGATGGTTTCCCGCTGATTGCTCAGGCACTCGCTGTATACTCGCACCTGCAGGTGAGCATGGATTTATTTGCGCGTCTGGTTTCTACGAGCGCCTTTGACTCTGCAGTGCGGTCCGTGCACGTCTCCATGCCCCCACCCTCTCTCTTTCTCTCGCTTCTTTCTCTTCCCCTTCTCCCTCCCCCAGCGTAGGGCAGCCAACCGGACTCTTGGCTTCTTAACATCCCTGCCTTCCTTATATCCCCGTCTCTCTCTCTCTCTCTTTGAAAGCGAACAAAGGTTACCTATAAACGAGGAGAGCGTTTGATTGGGCTGCTCATACAACGCTGCGTGTCACCGCCCGATGCTTACGTCAGTGGTTACGCAAATTTGACGTCAGGATAGATTGGAATAGTTTTACGTTATCGGGCCCTTGCTTTCGCGTGTTCCGCACTTTGTTCACTGACTGCCGCCGAGCAAACTCAGGCGAGCGAGAAACTCGGGGCATCCTGCATAGCACCCCTTGTTAGCTCCGATGGTAGAGTGACCACCCCGGTAAGGCGTTGGTCTGGGGTTCCAACCCCGCGGACCAGGGCAAATGTTTCTTCATCTGCGAAGCTTGCTTTTTGAGAAACCCGTATGTTTTTCCTTTGTAGCTTCGTGGTGCATTCGGGTGGATGACAATTTCTCCCTTTCATGAATTTTTCTCCACCTTGCGGGCATTCGCAGAACTGATTTTCCATATCCTTACGCTAGAACTGTTCGTAAGAGAAAATTCAAGCCAATAGTGATGACGGGCATATGATTAGCGAAGGCTAATGGCAAACGACCCCCCCCCCCCCCCCCCCCCCCCTTCTCTTGCCGACCTCGCAGTCGAGGTCGGCAGAAAACCAGATGGGATGATGAAGTTACGAAATTTGCAGGCGCAAGTTGGAATACGCTAGCGCAAGACAGGGGTAATTGGAGATCGTAGGGAGAGGCCTTCGTCCTGCAGTGGACATGAAATATAGGCTGCTGATGATGATGATGAATGGCAAACGACACATAAGCATAAAAACTACGAATTCGGTCCCTGTTCACTGCGGTAGTGCTTAGACAAGCGCGACATTTTTTTCTACTGGCAGCAGCGCTGCCCCGAACCATTTACTGCAGAGCATTGGCCCTTAACACGCACAGCCACACACAAGTGGCAGCGCGCACTCGATGAGGGGGAAATGCGCGCTCAGGGACGCTATAACGTAAAATGATTCCAAACTGTTTTGATTTCCAACTCCTGACGTCAAATTTACGTAACCACCAACGCAAGAATCGGGCGGTGACCCGCAGCGTTGTCTGAACAACCCAATCAAACACTCTCCTCGTTTATAGGAGGTCACCTTTGTTCGCTTTCAAAACCAATAACATTGTCTACATTCAGTGGTTTTTCTTACCTAAATGGCTGACAAGAGGCGAGGAGCACGCTCTAGTGGAGAGGGTTTTGGTGGGGCCGAGCCAGCACAGTGAAAATAGATAACCGCATGAAGAAGGTGGTGCCGGCTTCTCCGATTGATCCGCTTCACCTTACTTAGCTTGCGGTGGCTGGTCGAAAATCGCGGCGGCGTGCAACGGAAGGATAAGAATGCCGCTAAAACGGATCCTCAGCAAGGAAGAGTTGACCGAGCGATGTCGTATGCATGCCGAAAGGGCTCGATAACGTTTTACTGCCACGCAAAAAGGTTTATCATGCGCAAATAAATACATGCTCACCGGCAGGTGCTAGTAGCGAGGACTTGAGCGATCGGCGGGCAGCCATCTTCTATTCCTTTCGGAACGGGGCAGTCTGTGGCTATTCAGAAAAAAAACATTCAGTTTTGTTCGGCATATTAATGCATTTTTTTGCGTACACGTCACTTTGACGTGGGGATTTTTCGCGGTTTTGTGAGGTCGCGTGACAGACAGGCGAAGTGGACGTAGCCAGAAAACATTGGACCAATAGCAGAGGGCTAATGGTGAAAAGGCGTCGAATCAGGAATGATTATTTTTCGTTTGTGCGGTTTAATCCTGCATAATCAGTGTGTACATGTTATATAAGATGGGGAGCTATCGCGGTTTACGTGACGTCGCGTGACAGACAGGCGAAGTTGGGAGTGGCCCGAAAATGTTTTGACCAATCGTGGAGGCTGACTGCAGAAATTGGAATCAAAACAGTTTGGAATAATTTTACGTTATAGCGCCCCAGCAGTGGGCGGCTGACAGGGACGGTATAATATTTTTTTAAAAATTATTTCGATCGATTCTATTCCTTTTCATCATCCACCACTCGCGGTCAGCCGATATCTGTGATAACGTGGGGGGATTTCCGCCGGTCAGAAAAATGATGAAGAACGAACTGGAAGAGCATTGAAATAGAATCGCTACTCTATACCAGCCCAGTAGGCGCCATGAAAAAAGCTTGTTTCATCATTTTACATGTCGCAGCGATTCATTCAATAAATCCCATGAGACGTGCGTATGTTACCCTGATCGATGTTTAGCAATAGCCTGCTCGTTCAACCATATTGCATTAAGGCATAGGTTTACGAATAAGTACATTTGGATATATTTACACTCACATAACAGTATTCAATTTGTAAATTTACATGTTGTTTACAAAATATGTGGGCTACATACCGGGTGATCAGTTTTAGTTTTACAGAATTTTATAACTCGCATGTGGCAGATAGCATAATTCTTGTCCTTGAGCTGGATTATCCGAAGCAGAAGAAATTGAAACAGATAATCCACTAATTAACAAACATTCACTAGTTAACTTTGTAATTAATTACATTGTAGCCGGAGAGCTTGCCAGACGTATCCTCTTGTAATTAATTTCCAGAATGACACCCGTTTCGAGATATTATTTTGCAAAGTGTGCAACGAAATACAGGGGCGTTCCATGCAGTTACTTTTGTGCTTAAATGCGTAAAAGAGCGTTTTGTTAAGAAGGTAAACGGAACAACAGTGCACTTTTACAGCGAGTTTGATGGCGCATATCTCAAAACTGGTGTCACTCTGGAAATTGATTCGAAGTGGATACGCGTTGTAAACTCACAGGCTACAATTCTTAAATTACAATAAGTGCCATAAAGTAATTAATTGGGAACCTGATTAATGATTTTTTAATTAGTTGAATATGTGTTTCTACTTCTCGTGCAAGTAACGTGAGCATCTCTAAATAATCCAAGACAAGGACTAGAATTGTGTTATCTGCAACAGGCGATTTTTAGGTATTCCGGAAACCTTTGAAATTATCATCCCCCATTAGTTTATACGGGACATTTGAAGTTTGATTTTAAACCACAGCAGCTACGCCAATTGCATTCCTGAGGACATCTACGAAATTCATAAATGCGTATTTATAGCGCTAGCTGGCACTTTTGTTTAGCTACAGACTAGGTATAACAAGAAAACACCGGCTGTCTAGCAATGTCAGTCAAATACAAGATGAGGGATTTGGGGCACAGTTCTTGAGCCTAAGTGTACCTAATGAACGGAACCGAGGTCCAGTCCAACTTTTACTGCGGGTATATCGAAGCAGGTGCTCGCATAAGGACTTCTGCAAAGTGATAGACGCATAACGATCGCCTCAAATTTAAGATATTCATAAAGTCTGTAATTAAGAACGTAACTATTACGTTTTGCAAGTTGCTGTTTTGATACGAACACCAGTAAATTGAGTCTGAATGGCAAAGCAATAAAGCACCACGGACGCACATTCTACAGGTAGGTCTACAGGTATAGGCTTCATGTGCAAAGTCTTTGATAGTCTAACGTTGAACGCTTTATGTATGCAACTTGGACACGCGCGCTTGGGATTGCGCTGCGTAGTTGATCAGTAGGGGAGCAATATGTCTCTTCAGATGAAGAGCAATGTCAGTGCAGCAGTTCCCCTTTTCATTCGCCTTGTGTGTGGTTTGCTGTCTAATTCTAAGTTTACAGGCCGATCAACGAAATTATTGCGAAGCAGTATTGAAAGTTCAAGGTCATAAAAAAGCAGGTTTTGAGATAATTCATTGATGGCCAAGAAGAGGCGGAAAAGGTCTGCGCCAAGAGGAAAAATTTAAGGCTGATGTCTAACTCGGCCTCGCTTTCGTACTGAGTGCACCGCGCCTCACATCCATTGACTGGGAAAAAAATATGTACTAAATTTTTCGTTATCAGACCGCAATAACGGTCCAGCTCTCGCCTGGATACCGAAATGCAATCTCCGGGAAAAGAGGCACGAAACAGTCGATTCAAGCACGTGCTCGACATCTATAGAAAGCGACATGGCCAAGACGAAAAAAAAAAAAAAAAAAGTTTACAAAGTTCGGCCACTTGGTTCGAGCTCAACGTCATGCAAACAGGGAAGAAGACAGGAAAAAGGCGTTCATCTTTTTTGTTTTTGTTTTTAGTGTTTACAAGGATTTTTTTAAACTTTCTCTT
>NC_051154.1:44815883-44843383 GCF_013339745.2 Dermacentor silvarum | reverse complement strand
ACGCCGTCTTTTCTTGAACTGCTAAACCGCTCGTACTGCTAAAGCAGGCGATCGCGAGTCCACAGAGCATAGAGGTTCATACATTAATCACTAAAGCGAACTGTGACGCTAGTGTCTATGGGAATGATGTGTAGTAGTACACGGATATTTGCCTAAACTCTGTCCTTCTGGCTTTTAAACGGCTTCGTGACTTTGTAAACTGATCACTTCCAACGAAGTATGTCATTATAACCAATTCAATAAACATTATTAAAACTGTCCGATGGCAGGATTCGAACAGAGTATCTAAGCACAGAAGTCCGATATTGAAACCATTACGCCACGAACGCATGGGCGAGCGGAATCACTGCAATTAGCATCGATTACGCGTGTATTCAGTCTTATTTCTTTCTGAATTTTAAATAAAGTATAGACTGCATTGAAATGTAGGTCAGTGAAGGCAGATAAAGTGTATTAAACGAAGCCACATGAACGTCTGAATCCACAAGCACGACGATCCGACGAATCCACGTATTACCCATCATTCCCATGGTAGCTGAACGATCAAAGCGCCAGAGTTCCCTGTAGTAGATATCGTAGGAAACTCAATGGTACAGCGAACATGTGCAATAAAACGAGACAAATTTGGCTTGCCTGTATTGCATGCTGACACGAAAGAGCGAGTAAAACGAGGGAAAGGTAGCTGGGTTTTCCAGACCAGTATAGTATCTATAGCTTGCTATCTCATAATGGGAGCAGGTAAACGCAGATAAGCTGTGTTTCTGTTAACTCGGAAGAGTCTAAATTAGTTCTCTTATCGGGTGGGCTGACGGCCTTGTGCCGGCTTCATCTAAATCCCAGCCTATAGGGCCGTGCGAGCGACAAGACGGATCGCAGCAACTCGCCTCGGAGCAATTGCTCTATGAACGGCCACTCTAACCTCATAGATGGCGGCAACGTTCTGAGATCTGAAAGACTCTGGTCGGCAACTCCCCCTGGTATACATGTCGACGATGGGAGTCACGTTATCGCTGTTCAGCAGAATCGAGTCAATGCATACAAGCGGGAGTGGAGTTGAGTGGCAGTAACCATGCGTGTGCAGCTCGCGGTTATGTAAAAGGGGCCGTATTTTGTAGCAATCTATTTCATTTTTCATTATCTTCACCTTCCATCGAGTTTTCGCTGAGTTGCTGATTCCGCAGGCTTCATGGCAATGGGGAACATGAGAATCTGGGCGACAATACAAAATACGGCTATTAATCAACACAAATTCGCTAATTACCTCATAATCTGCATTTTAGCACTGCTTGGATAAGACAGGCAGGCGGTGGCATGATCTAAGCACGTGTCTCCTTGCTTCCGTCACACTGAATGTGAATCCATTGTTGAGCAGATATGCCCTTGTCGTCAAAAAAGAAAAAAAAAGCACTCTTAGGTCCATATACTTCACTCGACATATCGTACTGCGATAGCATTGTGAAACTCTATCATTCGATAGTTATCTATCCACATCCGCGTGGCTTCTTCTACAACCTCATAATTATCTGTGAGTTATCATGGCATTACGATCTACTGCTGATGTCTAGTGCTGCTGTCTACCCGCTGCTCTCCATGAGTCTACAATGTCCCCTACGATCGACAGAAACAGCAGCACCCCGCCAGTTGCTCCACCTACGACATTACTCTCTATATACTCGTACATTGCTGGTTGGTCTGTATAATGCCATTGCATTAAATTACTTGCGAAGACGTACCGTGCACTGATATAAGGACAACAATAGAAGGTGTTGGTCAGGATCGGCCATTCCACGTCTTTTAGCGCACACTACCTCCGGGGGTCAGCGCCCGAATTACAAATCCCGGGTACAGCGGCGCCACGGCCCAATTTTTACTTAATGCTGTCGCATTATGCTTAATGCTATCACATTAAATAATGAATGCCTTGATTTACCCAACAAGTAACCCAAGAATTTACATGCAATTCACCTCGAGTTCCCAAATAGACTCTAAGGTCAGCTCGCACATACACCTCGAATACTCTTATACTAGGAAGCACTGCGTCTTGCCCGAGGCTGACAGATCTCGAAGGGGTCATTTTTTTAAACATGGAGCGTTTTTCAGAAGTTAAAACATGACTAAAGACGTTCCTCTTGGTCTTCACTCTGTGGAGAGAGAAAGAGACAAAAGAAAGGGGAAAAGCAGGGAGGTTAACCAGATGGGAAGATCCGGTTTGCTACCCTACGCTGGGGAGAGAGGGGAGGAGGAGGTAAAGTGACAGGAAAGTAGAGATAGAGAAAGAAAGGAGCACAGATACACAATCACAATCGGTCACAGGTGGCACAGCACAGTTGCATTTGCATCACTATAAACACATCTGTCCGGGCTACAGCCGCTTGTCCAAGTCTGTTGCCCTTAAGAACTGCAGCAGGGCCCTCGTCGCCCTCCGCTGCGATGGCTTGTGATCTCGGCATTTTAAAATAAGTTCTTCTGTTAGAGGTCTTTGGTCAAAACGCGCTATCGCGCGTACGAGCGATCGTCTCTGTAAATTGTAGCGAGGACAGTCACAAAGAAGGTGCTGAAGAGTCTCCTCGCTACCACAGTCATCACACGAGGCGTCGTCGGCCCATCCGATTCGGAAAGCAAAGGCCCTGGTAAAAGCCACTCCTAGCCATATTCGAAAAAGTAGGGTAGCTTCTCGACGGCAGAGTCCAGCTGGGATGCAAAGGCGTAGAGAGGAGTCTAAGTTGTGCAGCCGGTTGCTTTGAAAACTTCCTGCGTTCCACAGGGAGAACGTGATATCCCGAGTGAGCATTCGAAGTTTTCTAGCGGCATCTGTTCTTGATAGCGGTATTGGTTCCTCTTCGTCGTCCGAAGAGGAACCGACCACACAACCGAAGAGCCGACCGACCAGCGTTATCGGCGTGTTCGTTTCCTATGAGGCCGCAGTGACTTGGAAGCCACTGAAATTTCACGTGGTGTCCTTTCTCAGGCAAGGTATGGATTCGTTCTCTAATCTCGAATACCAGTTGTTCGTGGGGTCCACGTCGCAGGGCTGATAGCAAAGAGTGCAGTGCTGACTTCGAGTCACTAAATATTGACCATCTTCGAGGTTGTTCTTGGCTGACGAGACGAAGTGCAGCGCGAAGAGCTGCAAGTTCCGCAGCCGTCGATGTCGTTGGGTGACAGCGTCTTGAAACTGATGGTGGTGGCTTTCGCTGGGAATACCACGGCTCCAGAGGAACACTGGAGAGTTGCCGATCCGTCAGTGTGCATATGTACGTGGTCGGCGTCGGCGTACCTTTAGTGCAAAAGGAGCAGAGTGAGTTGTTTAAGAGCAGGTGATGACAGCTCAGATTTCTTTCTGATTCCTGGTACGGTGAGGTGCACTGCAGGTCGATCCAAACACCATGGAGAAATCGATGGCTTAGTTGCGGGGGAGTAGCCTGATGGAAGGCGAGTGTAATACTTCAAAATCAGAGTGCAAAATGATGCCTGCGGCCTTTCTGGCGGTAGTGTTGCCAGATGGTGGGAACAGGCCAGGGCAAAGTGCCTAATGTGCACTCTCAACACTTCCACAGCAATGTGCGTTTGTATGGGTTGGTCCCGGGCGATTGCAATAGTCGCCACTGTTGATGTGCCTTTCGGCAAACCAAGACAAACCCTTAGAGCCCGAGCTTGAATAGCCTGTAGAGCACGAAGGTTTGTCTGGCAAGTGTTGGTCAGTAAGGGCAAACTGTATCTCAAAAAGCCTAGAAAAAGCGCCCCGTACAATTCCAACATTGCATGTACTGACATTCCCCAAGTCTTTCCGCCCAGAAACTTGAAAAGCTGGGAGATTGCTGTCAAACGCTGTTTCAAGTAGGTCACCTGCGGGCTCCATGAGAGATCTCTATCAATGATTATGCCAAGAAATCTGTGAGTCTTCTCACAAGGAATTATCTGGCCATTTATAGAGATGGCATAGGGTGTCATTAGTTTGCGGGTGAATGCCACCAGTGCACATTTGCCTGACGAGATTTCAAGACCTTGGTTGCGGACGTATATAGCTGTCAGTGTAGCAGCTTTTTGAAGTCTTGCACGTATCTGAGGGCGTGTCACACCTGAAGTCTATATACATATGTCGTCTGCGTACATAGATATCTTGATCGCTGCTGGCAGATGTTCAACGAGACCAATGAGTGTGAGGTTGAATAGGGTGGGGCTTAGTACTCCGCCTTGAGGGACGCCTCGGTAGGTGTAGTGTCGCACGGTTTGACCATCGCCAGTACACACAAAGAACGATCTCATAAAAAGGTAATGAGAAATCCATTGAAAAACTCGACCACCGTACCTCACGAGGCTATCCTCGATGCTCTTGAGGTGGTTGGCTTAGGTACTCTGTGGAAAATATAAACACAAGTAAGGTGGTCACTGATGACAAGGTATTTTTGGTCCTCACCACAGAGTTTCCTCAAATGTCAACGTCTCTCGCGCACTTTCTTCAAATTTCCAGTATATAGAAGCGCCCGCTTGTTTCCCACTCAAAAATCGAAGGAAGATTGGGAATCATGCAAACACACGACATTCTGCTGAGCTGTCGTCACATCGATTTCGAGGGCGCAAACTTCAGCTTACTGTGGCAGCGGCGGGCGGCCCACAGTCACCAGTGCTCAAAAGTTAAGACAGTGTGTACAGTCTGAAGCTCGCGATCGAACCTCTGAACAGTTCGCTTCCAGACGGACTGCTGTTTGTACATTTTGTTCAATATTTAGTATTAGCTTAATTATGATCCACTTTGAGGCAAAAGACTTCTCTTGTTTTAATATAATTATTTAATGGCTCCTATATAATTGTTCTTAATTAAGCCAAGTGACAATGACAGAAAGCTGGGCGAGTTGGAGCTGATTTATAGCTTCTTCCGGTAGCGCGACAACACAAGGCCAAAAAATTAGGAATTAGACACGACATGCGCTGTTCTCACAACATTTTTTTTTACTGGCTGAAGTTCCCGTCAATGAAGTATTCAGTTGTGAAAACAGCCCATGTATACTGTTCACTACTTCTTCGTCAAGTGATTACAGCTGTCAACAGTATCATATCAGAGTACAACGAATATGCCTGCTCCGCACTGTTAAAACTTCTCTTTAGTGCTTTGTTCTGTGATGACGACAAAGCGAGTGAGTTTGTTTCAGATTATTGCGCACGCAAATCGATGGAAGCAGTAATCGTGGTGCCAGCTACTGTTAGGGCACGGCACTTGTGCGACGCAGCGCAGAGATGTGTCATGTCAGTGGAGCATAGTGGCGGCCTTGCTGACAACGGCCAGACGTTCCCGCTGCTATCATGCGCCATTTTTATCGCGGCTTTCCCTCTGCGATAGGCACTCTTGTGCGACTATAGGAATCACATGAATTGTCGTTTGCAGAGTGTTACGAGATAATAAATCAACCTTCCCGAAGCTGTTTCATACCATCGGGAACACTGTAGCAGACAAGGGCTTAGTCCTTCCGCTAGTTAGGTATGTATATTTTTTCTATTTTATTAAGATTCATAACAATCTGCTTTATTCAGCGCACAACTCTGTTCAAGTTTCCACCTCTACTTTTTTTTTTTTACAGTGTAAACGATGCGGCTCACAGTTCTCGCTGTACTCTGCGCTGGTATGTGCATTTCAATCCCTTAATTTTTATGGTTCTTCAAACAATAAAAACAACACGTACCTACGAAACAAACAAAAAAACACCTATAGAGATAAGTTTCGTTATCGTTGTTATGCCGCGGATTAGCTAACGCATCTCGGTGTTTTGTACCCTCAACTACGTGATTTTTTAACCACGCTCTAAAGTCTTTTTTTTTTTTTTTTACAGCTTAAGGATGTTTTCAGATATCCGTATCTCATGGTTCCTCATCCATCAGCACATATCTTTTGTTCAATGCAACACCATCAAAAGGGGTCCCTTATACACACTACGCCTTCAGGAACTTCAATTAAAAAAAAAGTGTTTGCAAGAATTCTTACCTGTATATACCTTTTAGTAAGGGTGGTAAAGTAGCCAGACAATCAGCCATTTTCACGAAGGGTCGCACCCCTGTCGTGGCAATGAAAATCAATGCCACGTTAATTCATCGGAACGCTACTGCACAAGCTGAGATTTTTCGTTTTTGCTCATAGTATCCAGAGAGGGGCGATCATCTCTGCCTAGTGAGATACTACAGGGTGGTGGAGGTTAACTTCATAAAATCAGGCGAGAATGTGCCATTCCAATTCAGTCACGTGTGTTTCGTTTACTTGCCAGTTCGGGCATGCAGTGCCTTTTGCCGGATTGAGTCTCCGCATAAGTCCGGCATGTTCCTCGTGCAAAGGCCTTCGCGCAAGTGCTCTTTACATCCAGAAAAATGGCTGATTATTCTGCATGCTTTCTTATTCGTAGCATTATAAAGCGAAAATATTTATCAACTTTCTGTGCAAACGAAAACAACAAGAACGTCTTGGACCTTAACTATATTACAAAATGACCCTCTTGGGTAACACGTGCCCTTCGCTGCTCCGCGCAGCACATGCAGACCCACGTTGTGAATTGTATGTCACGTGGGACCGCGACAATGTTAAGGGATGGGACTCAAGTGGCCTCAACTATGCTAAAGGTCGTATTAGATGTTGCATCAATATTAGTTACGCAAAAAAAAAGCGTTCTATACTGTCTGCAGGAAGTGATCAGGCTACTGATCTTTTGTACATAATCTTAAGAGGAAATCGTATAGCATTTGTCAAGAAGCAGCTCGCATATGTTGACAAGGTAATTTTCTACTTTCTAATAGTAAAAAGAAAGAAAATGCTGCGCTCTCATTGCGTACAAGTGCGTCCAAGGTAGAAAGCACACAAGTCAACACTGCTCTTTGAGCCTGTTCACTACTGCAACATTGCCATGATGTCACCTAGCAAAACATCTAGCCGACGACATGTGCACACTACAGAGAGCGTACTATGCGTATACAAACGGCACAGAGTCAACAAACCACGCAGCACAAAGGCAAGATGCCAGTAGTGTCGGTATTTATAGCCCTGCTTTGGGAGTTCGCCGGTCAGTCCCGCTATCACCAGTGCGATTTGCCTAAATGTTGTTATTTATCAGCGTTTGACAAATGTATTTGGCTACGTTTATACGTGCCTGGAATCCACACACCACCGGTAATTTCACCTCAGTGAAAAGCGCAGCTTTGAAAGAAAAAAAAAAGAAAAAAAAGAAGAAAAAACTGGGCATTTTTGAAAAAAAGGAATCAGCTGTAACCCGAATGTGTTATGTGCATTGTGTAAAATATAGTGACTTTTATGCTGCTAGCTTACACATCTAAGTCTACAGAAATGCATTAAGCTCCTTCACACTAGTAAAAGCTTGTAACCAAAATGTGAGTAATTTCTCTATGCTGACCTAGCGGGTCGCATGTAAATATTGTCGTTTCGCATTAGTTTGACACAAGCCACAATTCGGTGTGAATAATGGGCGCTTCTTTTGAAAGTATTACGCGCCCATATATATGCACCGTGGAGCACGCATGAAAGAGGACATGGGAGCGTTTCACTGAGACAAAGTGGTTAACTATATTCACGCCATCCTTCCCATTGTGTCCTTTATCACTAATTCGTCAACCTGTTAGTTCAATTCTTCCAACACATCGTTCAGCTCTTTTCACCGACGGTATCAATATACATTTTTCAAAACCTGAGAGCCTATAGACCTCCCGTGACATCTTATTGACTTTCTCATATTAGTCGGTGCATTTTTCTGCAAGCCACAAAACGCACAGGAGCCTCAGTATATACAGGGTGTCTCAGCGACGACCCTCTCTAATTATTAAAGCCAGAGGATCTGTAAAGCAATACCCCCCTCCCCTCATGTTGCCTAAATTCATGTCGCCATCACGTGATCGCCCCGTCCTTGCGTATATCTGCATTCTTCTAAACGAGCACCAGTTAGTGGATCCTTTGTTGTCAAAAAATAAACGGAAGAAAGGAGGAAAGAAAACTAATACCATAAATCAAGAAGATCCGTACTTACGAAGAAATAGTGCTCTTTCTTGAGACCGCAAGTTAAAGGCTATATAGCGGTGTTAAAAAAGAAAGAACAGACAAACATATATGTATAAATATATGTGTGAGAGCGAGACGAAAGGAAATGAGAAAGGCAGAGAGGTTAACCAGAATGGTAAATGCGGTTTCCTACCCTACACCGGGGAACGGGAGAAGGGAGGTAGGAAGATGAGAAGTAGAGCGAGAGAGACAGGGAGCACATGCACACGATCACAGCCGGTCACAATCACCGCGCACTATACCACGTCACAGGATCACGTGCAGCACTGTGACCACCAATTCGGGCTAAAGCCGCCTTAAAAGTTTGTTGTCCTCTGCCGCGACGACTTATGAGGTCGGCATTCCAAAATGTTGTGTTACGGCAATAGTATCTGATAAACGTGATCTAGCACTGGCGCGAGCGATCGACTTTGTACACTGTGGAGAGGACAGCCACACACAACGTGCTGAAGGGTGTCATCGCAAGCACAGTCATCACACGTAGCGTATATGTCAACATATGCACGTTGAATATTCACGTAAGTCCTGTGAACGGGAGAGGCCCGTCGGCTGTCGGCTTGTCGATCAATTTGTCGGTTACGCGAGGTTACGTTAAAAGAAACGTGTAAGGAAGAGGAGTTGACGAGGCCGACTACTATATGTTAGAAGGGGACACTGCTCGGTCTGCGCCAACGCTACCGCATTTCACACATCGCAGACGAAATCTAGGAAGTCTGTGTAGACATTTTTTTTTCTTTATCTTCTCTTTTTTTTTGCGCTAGTACGAAAAAGAAAAAAAAATTGAATTCAAATATTTCACAGCTGCTTCTGTACACGGTCGTCCGGTCGTAGTGGAAGTACCTCATTAGTACTAAGCGCGTATAGGCGCTCATATAGAAAAGAAAGGCCTCCAGGGGCCGCATTTTGTAACGATACAATTCGTATCGCATTTTTCTTATCATCCATCGCGCCGAGTGGCTGATCACCGCGATAACAGCGCACGGCGCCGTCAGCGTCACTGACAAAGGGCGAAAAGGATGTAAAATGCAAGGTATCGTTGCAAAACACGCTCACAGCTCCAGATATTATAAGGGTTATTTTCATCGTACACTCTTCGCTCCTCATCATTACACGTTATGATAGACCCTTCAGCGCGACAGACGACGAATGCATAGAAACGGGGGCAAGACTCGTTACGAAATGCGGTCCCCACGTAGAGCTTCAGTCGTTCATAGATATGTGCGTAAAAAGAAAATTATGCCGGACTGTATAGCAATTAGGTGGTTCCCCTAAACGTGTACGCCCATGTGCGTAGCACGTCCGGTTTGAATATCTTCCATTTTGCGGCGCCGTCTGTCCATCGCTCCACGGTGCGGCCAGGTTCGCCCAGCCAACTGGCGGAGTCAGCAATACCGGCTGCCGAGCCAAAGCAGACTCTCACTCCTTCATTAATAGAACTTCTTCTTGGGCATGTTGGTGGGGCTCAGTAAACATTGTTTTTAGGCACTAGATGGAACATGCCTTTCTTTTTTTTCTCTCTCTCTCTCTTTATTTAAAGCACCATCAAATCACAAGAAAGCCAGATATTTAACGTTAACAGCACGTAACTTCTTCAGTTTCAATTAAACTCATCTCTATTTCTCTCTAAAGTGCACAGGTTATTCTCTATAGCCTCTGCAGGTAAGCGTGGCTAATGTCCCCAGATCAAGGCTGTTATCGTTAGCTTGTAGTCGTGGATGGGGCTATCCTTATTACTCTTTTTTTTTCTTTATTAAGTTAAATGAAAACACGCGCTTACGTTGAACGAGCGATGCATGGAGCTGTTCGGGACGTGAAGGCATGTACTACCGTGTGTTTCAGTGAAGACTGTCTCCAAATACTAAACTAGGGGAATCGAGACACATTAACACTATTTTAGAGTACAATATTCGCAAAAAGGGCGCACAAAAGAAAACTCTCTGTTGGATTCATTAGCAACCTAACTAAATAAGATTTGCTAAAACTCACCACGTCACTTTGACGTGGTGAGTTTTCGCGGTTTTGTGAGGTCGCGTGACAGACAGGCGAAGTGGGCGTAGCCAGAAAACATTGGACCAATAGCAGAGGGCTAATGGTGAAAAAGGCGTAACGGAAGCCGTAGTGAAGTGCTTTGTGACGCGCGCGGGGTTCATTATATATAATAAACTCCGCGAATCAAACTGTTACACACACGCTGTCTGTGTTCGCGCACTTACGCCCTGTAGTTTGGAGTACATCAATGCACAATCCTCGACCACTGTTGCAGTCTCTCCGTAGAGTTCGGAAGCGCAATGGATTGCCTCATTTCGCTACTTTTCTGTCTATGCCATCTGGTCGGTGCGAGGAGTCGAATGGACGAAAGTTGCCAAAAGAAAAAAAAATTACATTTTAGGAAACGTAAGCGCACGGCGTGAAATTGATGAGTGTACTGCAGTGTTTTCAGTTAAGTTCAGGATTCAGTTCGCAATTCTATGCTACATACCATGGTCCGTACAATTTTTCTGTGGCGTATACATAGTTCATATATCCCTTAATGACAGAGCACTAGACGTGCCCGACAATATGCCGTCTACCGTTACCAGTCGGTATCGAAAAGGGTACAAGCTTCCGCCGCTGCGAAAACATGAGGCCAGATTTTACAATGATTCTTTTCGTTTTCCTTTTTTTTTATCATCGTCATCTTGAACACAGCTGCGCTGCTGTTATAACGCGGATCGGCCGCACGGCAGGACAGACTATATGAAAAATGTTGAATAAATGTTAAGCGGAAAAAAATGGAGCAGGGCAGGCCATGTAATGCGTAGGATGGATAACCGGTGGGCCATGAGAGTTACAGAACTGATACCAAGAGAAGGGAAGCGCAGTCGAGGACGGCAGAAAACTAGGTGGGGTGATGAAGTTAGGAAATTTGCAGCCGCAAGTTGGAATCAGCTAGCGAAAGACAGGGGTAATTGGAGATCACAGGGAGAGGTCTTCGTCCTGCAGTGGACATAAAATATAGGCTGATGATGATGATGATGATGATGATGATGATGATGATGATGATGATGATGATGATGATGATGACTTGTTTTGTGTAACGGTCCAGTCCATTTTCATGGCGTTTCGGATAGCAAGATTGTGGTTGAGACGTGAGGACGCGATAAAGTAAATTTCATTGTTTTTGTTTTTCATTTTTATTTTTTTCCTTCAATGATTTAATCGGAAATCACCGTGCTGCCACGATCTCACTGACCACTTGGCACGAGGGAAGAAATAGTGGGCTAGAATCTAATTCGGCCCCAGAAGCCCGTCTTCGGATACTTCTGGTTGTGCGTATACGTATACAGGGTGTCCCAAGTATCGTGTACCAAGATTTAAAGAAAGAGCATTACTCGAAGAAAACTTAGGGCATATTGTTTCCAGCACAGTGGAGTAGCCGCCAGTAATTTTTTCTTTAGTGAGATTTAATTAGGTAATTGTAATTAATTATTTAACTCGAGAAGTACTGTCCTAATTATCGAAGTGTCAATGAGAAAATTGTAGAGCAACATAAAAACTCCTGATACAGCTTTCTGTTGCTCAATGCGTGCTACATAAAAGTGTTTTTCTAAGCGTGAAATGAGCCCGCGGATACATGCTAAGTGTCTCGAACGGCCAGTCGTACAGCAATATTGCTTGTACAATTAAAACTGGATGGAGCGTTAAAGTGACAAAATGTAACTTGAAAAAGTTCCCAGGTGTCCTTAGCTATCATCTAAGAGACGTGTAGGCGAAAGCCTTGTCAAGCCTACTGTAAATTACCTTAATCCTCCTTAATCTACCTTAATCCACCTTAATCGACATTAATCCACCCTAATCCTCCTTAATCCACCTTAATCATTTTTCATCCACCTTAATCGACCTTAATTCACCTTAATCCAAACTAATGCACCTTAATCCGCCCTAATCCACCCTAACGCAATCTAATCCACCTTAATCCTCCATAATCGACCTTAATCCGTCTTAATCCACCCTAATCCACCTCAATCCACACTAATCCACCTTAGTCTAATCACTTATCAATCATTAATTAATTCTGCTAATCATTAACTACTTTCATACACAGCTGCACATTTCTGGTCTTCCTTGGATCACGTGACTTTCTGTACATCACAACGCGACCTTGAAACAGAGAGATAAGGCTTTCGCCTTAATATATGTTCATCGCAAAATGTAGGCGTATATATTAATTAGGTGGGAAAAAAAGGATTCATAGAATATGACAGTTCAACAGAATATTGGGGCAACGCTGTTGCGTATAGATATCTAAAAGTCTGTCAACAATTAAAACTGAATCGAGAGTTAAAGTTACAAAATGAAACTTGAAAATGTATGATTCCTCAGAAAATTTAGGTGTAGTATAGGGATTAGGCGGACAGAAACGGGTTCATAGAAAAGGACAGTTCGACAGAAAATTGTGGCAACGCTGTCGCGTATATCAAAAAATCTGTCAACGATTAAAACTGAATGGAGCGTAAAAGTGAAAAATCGAAACTTGAAAATGTATGTTCCTCGCATAATCAAGGTGCAATATAGTAATTCGGAGGACAGAAACGGGTTTTTAGATATGATTGTAAGGAACCGAGGGGTCGCCGCGGAGCGCCCGACCAAGAGGACCAACTCAGCAGGCTTTCAGAACGGACTAGCGCGTGCCGGCCTTGCGCCGATAGCACGCGCCGCCTATTCTCGTCGTTCAAAGCGCCGGCTTAAAGCGCCGTCCCTGCGTTGCGGCGTCGGTTGGCGCTACAGAGCCTCCCGCCCAGACGGAACGGTGAAATGTACACGATTTACTGCGGTGTTCTGGCTTCGGAGTGCAGCAGTGGACGAGGTTTTAGTGGCGGTAGCTTGAGGAACGGGGCCCCGATGATTGCTGCATCGCGGAGGGCACAGGGGCGATGTCATTCTTGCTCTAAGCTGCAGATGCTGCATGGTCGGTGTACATGGATGGTCGACTTCAGAGTGGTGCGGGGAACGCGGAAGAGTGGTGCGGGGAACGCGGAAGAGTGGTGCGAGGAGCGATGACATAGTCTTAATTTGGGCTGGCCAAGCGATGAAGTTTTCGGTCGGGTATTTCGGCGCTGACAGTAACATCGAATCTGGCACCTGTTGATGTTGCGACCGTGGTGACAAGCTCGCGACGACGGGACCCGGCCTGCTCGATCGTGGTTAGCTTGTTGCCAACGTCTGAATGTTAGTCGGACTTGGGAACATAGGTTCGGTGTTGATGGCGGGCGCTTTCGAAGTGCGCGACATCAGCGTCTGGCCTGGCACCTGTGGAAAATTGGGTGGATGTAGTCTGTATGAAGTCCGACACTTGCGTGACGCCCCCAGGACGTAAAACTCCTAGCTTTCAAATCCCTTATCAGACCGAAAGTTGAATGCGCATCACCCATCTGGAATCCATATCAAGTCTATCTTGTTAACGCGCTCGAGTCCTTTCAAAACCGCGTCGTCAGATACATCCATTCGTCATACTCATGTGACGTAAGCGTATCATCCTTAAGAGCAAAATCTGATCTCCAGCCCCTTGCACGTCGTCGCGCTACAGCCAGCCTTTGCCTCTTTCATAAGTTTTTTTTTTTACAGTTCCCTAATTCACGACCCATATATCACACCACCCGCACGCATATCGCTACGAACTGGGCACCCATTACAAGTCTTACGGCCACGCTCCTATACAACTACCTTTTCTTCGTCTTTTTTTTTCCCGCACAGCATCAGACTGGAACGCCCTTCCCCACCACGTCGCTGAAATCACTTGCCCGACATCGTTCTTCGAAAATGTGTCTTTGTTGGCTGAAAAATAATCAGCTTTTTTCACCGCGTCATTTCCCCCCCTTCTTTCTGTTTTTATGCACTTGCGAAATGTAGCTTTCTTGTAGTTTTCTGAATACCTGTGTTTCTGTTGCATCAACTGTACCCACCCCTTATGTAATACCCCTAGCAAAGGGGTCTTTAAGGAAATAAAACTGAACTGAACTGAACTGAACAATTAAAACTAAATGGAGCGTTAAAGTGACAAAATGAAACTTGAAAATATATGTTCATCGGAAAATGTAGGTGTAGTATAGTAATTAGGTGGACAGAAGCGGGTTCATAGAATATAACAGTTCGAAAAAATTGTGGAAACGCTGTTGTGTATATCTAAAAGTATGTCAATTCAAACTGAATGGAGCGTTAAAGTAGCAAAATGAAACTTGAAAATGTATGTTCCCCGCAAAATCAAGACGCTTTCGCTGTTTACAGACGTAGGCCCTGCACGGCTTCCGGTTTTGCTCACTGACGTAGCCCCCTAAATGTAGCGAGCAAGAAAGTCATTGGCAGCGATATCGAGTAGCAAGAGTGCGTGAAAATCTAAGCCGGCAGATTTTCAACACTTTTCCTCTGTATCCTACACGACAATCCTACAAGTGAAGGTTGCCGTACGTTTTACAAAAAAATTTAATGTACTAGTCTTAAAAATATCTTTTATCTGAAAACTTAAAAATTAACTTTCCGCACAGTGAAACAACTTAAAGACACGCTTTGTGTTCCGGCGCAGTAGAATGATAAGGCGCCCGTGATCGGAAGTTTCTTAGGGCCGCACTCTCGCTGCTGTTATTGCGCGAGGGAAACCATCTTACATCAGGAGTAGGAGGGCTGCTTAATAACTGGCGATGAGAAGTCTGCCTTCGTATGAAGTCCTGGTACTCAAAGTCGGACTCGCGGCTGAGCCAAGCAACGAGGAGGTCTCTCCACAGGCGTGTAATCAGCAGGGAGGCAGACGTGATCAGCCTAAATTGTCTAACAGAAAGAGATATGGGGTCCATATGAGGCCCGTCTTCTGGATCTTTTTCGTTTTATTGCGATAGCAATTATATGGACACTCCAGGTGCATTTCTGCCGTCGCCGTCGCCGTGAGGTTCCGTATAAAATCCAGGGGCGATAAAATCGTCGCCGCGCGCCGTATGCTCGATGTGCGAGTGAAAGCGTGCGAGGGTAAGCCGGCGATCGCAGCTCAATCTCGCGAACGCAAGGGCGGGAAGCGGGAAGGAAGCGCGCCGTCTTCCAGTCGCACGCAACTTTCGGGAGAAAGGATAGGGAAGGGGGGGGGGGGAGGGGGGTTTACTCCGTGTCGCCGGGCCGCAAGGCTCCGGGGGGAGGGTAGGGAAGGGGGACGCCGCGTACTACGCCGCGTACTACGCCGCGCGCTGCCGCCCGGGCGGCTGTATCTTGAAAGCCAGCTGCTGCGAGGGCAGAGTCCTTTCTCTCTGCGCTGTGTTTCCGCGGCTTAGTTCGCGTTGATGCGAGCGGCGGGACGAAGTGCTGCCGCGCTTACTACAGCATTTTGATAGCGAGTTTCCGAGGTGATCGAGTTAGATGCGTTCATGTTTGCTTGTGCGCATGTGACCCCACGCTTGTTAATTTAGTTATCTGCGGCTTTTTTCTATATTAATGAGTATTTTTAGTAATTGTCATCACTCATAGCACCTTAGCCCACGCATAAGTGAAATGGCGTAGCAAGAGGCACGTGCTTCCAACTGATCCCCCAGCTAAATCTCTCTCCATCTATCCGTATTCTGGAAGCGAGGCGAGATGGTGGGAGAAAGTGCGAGCAAAGTGCCTGATGTGTGCTCTGAGCACTTACATAGCAATGTGAGTCGCGACAGGGAAGTCCTGAGTAATCGATGTAGTTTCTGCTGCTGACGTACACAATGTCAATCGAATACGAACCCCAAATGCCTGGGGTCGAGCACTGACGATTGTAAGTGTTAGTTCTGCAGGTCTACCGGTCAGCACAGGCAAGCTGTACCGCAGATGCCCAAGAGAAAGTGTCCTGCATAGTTTCAACGTCGTATGCACTGACACGCCACGCGTTTCCCCCCACAAGAAGTTGGAATAAGTATATGGTCGCCAAGCGCATTTTTTTGCATGGTTACGTGCGGTCTTTAGCACAGTTCTCGATCAATAATGATTCGTAAGAATCTGTCATTCATGCAGCGTGATTTATAATTTTGAATTAGTCTAAGCAGAAATTTTATTATAAGGACAGATGAGTATAGCCCAAGGAAATGGTAAAGAAAAGAATGCGCTACTGTCTCCGATTGTGGACCCCATACTCAAACTATGACAAGAGTGAAACTATAAAGAAGAAAATTTGAATGGGAAACATTAGAAGGAAAAAAGGCACGTGCGCTACTACGTGGCTACTAAATTCTTGTATATAGCGTGGTAGCATGCATGTCCGGAGTAAACGCACAACATAAACATGCAAATGAATACATGTCCGACACACAGCATTCGAACAAAAGGACGCACTTCCAAGTTAAGGACACAGGTCTAAAGACCACGATAGAACGATGCGCAACACTTTGAGAGATCGAAGTATATTCGCTGAAGTGGCATACTTCGCTGAAGTGGCATAAAAAATCACCGCCAAAGCTCTCCGTATAGATGGCTAACCAGCAAAGCTGAAACGTGTGGCCCCGGTGTTTATCACTGGGTTAATCCCCATGGTTCATTAAAGTGTTTCTCAATTATTGGTTGCGCCTTTGTGTTTCTTAATGATATTACACACACGTTTGGCTGTAACGGAGAGAATGACGTCACTGACGGTATGCCCGCATTCCGCCGTTGTCGCTTGCGGTCGATGTCTCGAGTTTGCTCGGCGGCGTGGTTAGCAGCATTCGCCCGCCATTGCCGCTTGCGATTCTTTGAAATTAAATTGCTTCAAATTTAAATGTGTCCGTTACGTCAGACAATGAATGTCTCATACCCCCTTAAGCAATGGCTCATACCATCGTAAACGCAGCCTCCCCATTACGACGACAGAAGTGAAATTCTACGCTGGAATGATGAGCGGCAACGGAGCCAGCTGTGTTAGAAGACGACGACGACGAACGCGGTAGCAGTGGCACGAGCGCGTGCCGAGCACGAGCACGAGCGCAACCCGAGGGGCGCCAACCAGACAGCTGCGGAAGAAGACGACGCTCGAGCCAATGCTGATGATGATAGTTTTCTGTACATAGGCGACAGAAAACTATCATCATCACCTCGCCTAGCCATATAAAACTATCATATCATCTTCGCCTAGCCATATAAAGCTTCGCTTTAACAGACAGAAGTCCAAGGCGTAACAGTGTATCTTCTTTTACAGGTGCCTTGGGTGCCACTGTGCAAGATGTGAACGATTTCATGGACACCGTGTTGGAGGAACGGATGCAGAAGTACGCCGATTTGGACCCGATGAACGCCCCAGAGCGCTACACGAAACTGGGAAACTTTATCCGCAGCGACTGGACAGCGAACATCAAAAACGTGAAGGTGATAGGTCTGAGCAAAGTGAACCGATCCGGCGACTGTGCCGAGGCCAAGACGCTGCCATCCGGACGCGTGTTAGTGCTGTGCAGCCTTCTCCTCGACAACCTGGCGGTCCAGTTCACGTCGCACCAGCGCTACCTGGGTGGTCGGCCGGACGTGTTCGGCGTGACGGCCACGTTTTCCCCGACTTTGGCTTCGCTTCACGCCGAGGTCGGGGCTCGCCGCTACCCCGACGTAAAGCTGACTGTGCGCAGCAAGCTCGAGCCGGCGCTAACATATACAAACCTCGGTAACCTAACCGAGAACGGAGCCATGAAATTCGGCTACACATACGTCTCCTCGGACACACTGCAAAGGAAGCTGAAGAAAGACTATGTCGACTACCTCGCCGAAGCTATGGTGGGCGTTCCAGTGCCGTACGCGAACAATCTATGAACCACTTCAAGGCGGAACAGAGAAGCGCTCAATAAAGTTACATTTTGTTGCGTATTGAAGATACAGTTGATCGAGCTGTACTGCGCAAAGAAGAGAAATAGTTTCAATGTCAGCGGCTGACCGTGATTGCTGTCGGCGAGTGCTGCTATGGTTTAAGTTTTTAAGCCCAAACTGCGCGATTCGGTGGTAAAGCTATATGATGTGATTTTAAAATCCGAAATTAAATTCATTAGGCATGCTTCATCGTGTTGAGACGAAAATGGGAAATGCATTGTTCCTCTAAAAAATTTTCAGCCTTAATTATTGCTGTTGTGGGTTGTGGAAAAAGAAGCCGCTTATTGAATGATTAGGTCTTAATTGACGCAGAACCCGCAGTAGGAAAGTGCTGTAGTGGAGGGCTCCGAGTTATTTTCAACCACCTGGCGTTCTTTAACGTGCACCCAAAGCTCGGCATACACTTACTTTTTATTTATTTATTTATTCTGTCCCACAGGAGCGCCGGCGCCGCCGCCGGAAGTCGCGAACCCGCGATCTCGTGGTAGAACGCCATAACGGTTTAATGTGGATGCGACCTTTGACTTTTAACAGATGATGCACTCGTAGGTCGATAGTAGCATAGGCCTATCTGCGACACTTTTCGCCGACGTGCCTTTTTATGCGCTGCACTTCGCCTCCCATGGTTCTCCATTTGTCACTGACATCCCGCTTGAACAAGCGTTGTGCAGCACATGCCACAACCGGTATATGATCGTTCTTAAAACGAATAGCTTTGTTCGGGTCATCAGACCTGTTTTCCTTCCTTGTATCTAACCGTTTTCGTGGGCCGATCCCGAAGGCAGAGCAGCCTAACACGGCGTCTCAAAGTGCTAGCTGTCACAAGGCAAAAATGCGAGAAACTGGCATGTGACGCCCGGGCCAGACTTTTCCAAGCGTTAATTTGGCACGTTAGAAACATGCGTGTGTTAGTGGCCTAATGGTTAGAGCATTGGCCTGCTGTACTAGAAGACAGATGTTCGATCTCACTATCGATCATCTATTTCCTTAGGCAAGCGTGTCACAGTATGCACGAAATGTTAAGTTTGTAACAGATACGAGGTGAATAGCTTTCTGTGAGCGTTCGGCTGTTCGTCTACATTGACATTCATCGTTAATTTTTTTTTACCATTTTCCTTTTCGTCGATCAGCCGGCGAACATGCTTTCTCTCATTCATTCAACCGCACCAATGGTGGCTTTCATTTTGACAAAGCGCGTAATCTGATTCCACATATCGGACAAAAGGTAACAGACGATTGTTACGCACGTAAGAGAAGAGCGGGTGCATTGCAGGAGACGCATTATAAACCCATTGTCATCATTAGTAAGCGAAACGGTACAATTAAATTAATATCTGACCGGGAATAACATTCATCGCACCGTCATCATTTTTATAAGTGTCTACAAATTACTTGTACACGAAAAGTTACCACACACTTCCACTGTTGCGCTTTATAGCTATTCGTGCAGAAAGTGCATACATACCTTTATGCTAATACCACCAAGTTGACGACGTGTCCAATTTTAATTAGGACCCAGGCGGATCCATTCCAGCAACCCGCTGTGGTGACGTAGTGGCTACGGCGTTGCGCTGCTGCGGCTGCGGTGGCCACATTTCAATGTGGGCGAAATGCAAAAACGCCCGTCTAACGTGCATTTGGTGCACGTTAAAGAACCCCAAGTGGTCAAAATTATCCGGAGCCCCCATTAAGGCGTGCCTCATTTATAATCCTATCGTGGTGTTGGTATTTAAAGTCCAGATGTTTTTTTTTTCTTTTTTTTATCCATTCCGGCGCTTCAATGAACACTAATTGACACGCATGACCGAGATTGTGGCATGTGTTAAAGGTCCCGGCTTGACAGCGTATATTAGTTTCGGAAATATTTAATATGCACGGATGTGGTGCTTTCATCAACACCCAATTTGTTGCTGTTGCAAACACCACTTTAATGCACTGTTATATTTGCACAAGCAGCATAATCAAAGATAACATAAACATAAATTGAAACGCGAACGAGACAAAACTGACCCCAACACCTGTTGCTCATGATTACGCGGGAGTTGGACATGAAATAGCTCCGCATTTAGTATTTAAGTAAGGTGCAGAAACGAGTCTAAATATTGGAGCCTGAATTAAGCCGCTGTTACAAATGCAGGCGAATATATATAAACGCAACAAAGCATTTTAGTAAATCTCGACTTGTTCGTGCTTGAATTCATGACGATAGTTAATCCCCCTAATATCCTGGGGAACAGCTTTGTTAGGAAACTTCTTTAAAAAGCTCAGTCAGGCTTAACAATTCAGTAATTAATAGTTCAAACCATGTCGCAGTTTTTCAACTAGCTTCTCGAATTCATTGCAGAACCGGGTTTCGGTTTTGCAAGCTATGGTTATTGGAGAACCGGCTCCTTGGTTGTCAAGTGTTCGAAGTTTTCCCCGGTCGAAAAATGAAAACAATAGATAATTAAAATGGCAGGTGTAGGAAGAACAACTGCGAAGTTAAGATTTGTTGGAGATAAATAGAGAACTCATTACTCAGCGCTTCACCACTCTGCAAGCGAATACACTGAAGGGTTAGGGATATAGTGAGGCATGCCTCAGTCTCTTTGTTTCATAATCATGTCTACGCAGCAGAAAGCCGACTAAACAGTTGCAGGTGAAATCCCTTCCTTCACTGGCACATTGAGCAACGTGCAATCAAACAGACTTACTGTGTGATCATTTTCTTCGTTTTAATAGGAAAAGAACGCAAGAAGCGAGCTTGTCTGGAAACAAAGTTTTACGCAATGTCCATAAGACACAATCTTGGCAGCCAAATCCAATGCAATGTGCGCAGTGTTTTAGCAGTTTAACGTCATCCTTCACAAATTCATGAATGCGTGCTTTAACATGCTCGCGACAAAATCAACGTTTAATGATGCTCCCCAGCAAAATGGCGCGTCTGAGCAGACGAAAGCAAGGCTAACATGTGCAACACTGCTTTCATGGGCAGACAGCACTCCACAGGAGACGATTCGTTCGTGAGTTGCACGTGAGAAGCAGCTGGGGTTCTCCTACCACAAACCGAGAACAAGCAAGATGATAAGAGAAGTACCGGCGGTGAAGCGAAACGAGTACAAGCATCGCCACTCAGTCCACCTCGTCGATCTTGGGGCCGGCAGCGCCGCCCTGGTTGGGAGGCGCCTGGCCAGCTCCCTGATGCAGTTTGGTCATGATAGGCGTGCACACCTGCTGCATATCCTTCATCTTGTCGTCGTACTCGTCCTTCTCGGCCAGAGTGTTCCTGTCAATCCAGTTGATGACCTCCTCGCACTTGCTCAGAACCTTTTGCTTGTCAGCCGCGTCCAGCTTCTCCGGACCGACCATTTCCACCGACTGCTTGACGTTGTACACGTACGACTCGAGGTTATTGCGGGCGGCCACCCTCTCGCGCTGCTTTTCGTCTTCCTGCCGGTACTTCTCGGCGTCGGCGAGCATGCGGTCGATCTCGTCCTTAGAGAGTCGGCCTTTGTCGTTGGTGATTCGAATGCTCTCGGAGCGGCCCGTGCTCTCGTCTTTAGCCGACACCTGGAGAATTCCGTTGGCGTCCAAATCAAAGGTCACCTGGATCTGGGGAACGCCCCGCGGAGCCGGAGGGATGCCCATGAGGTCGAAGGTGCCCAGGAGGTGATTGTCCTTTGTCATGGCTCTTTCACCCTCGAAAACTTGAATGGTGACTCCTGTCTGGTTGTCAGCGTATGTGGTGAAGGTCTTGGACGTCTTGCAAGGAATACGGCTATTGCGCTCTACGATCTTAGCCATAACTCCGCCGGCAGTTTCGATTCCCAGTGAAAGCGGCGCTACATCAACCAGCAGAACGTCCTTGATGATCTCGCTCGTGTCTCCTGTCAGTATAGCGGCCTGTATGGCAGCTCCATAAGCCACGGCTTCGTCAGGATTGATCGACATGGCAAGGTCCTTTCCATTGAAGAAATCTTTCAGAAGCTTCTGAATTCGAGGAATGCGCGTCGAACCACCAACCAGTACGATGTCATGTATCTGAGACTTGCTGAGTTTAGAGTCTTGCAGCGCTTTCTCTACGGGCTCCAAAGTACTTCGGAAAAGGTCCATGCACATTTCCTCAAATCTGGCTCTTGTTATCTTGCTATAGAAATCAATTCCTTCAAACAACGCGTCGATCTCAATGCTTGCTTCACTGCTACTTGACAAGGTCCGTTTCGCGCGTTCGCACGCTGTTCTCAGTCGTCGAATGGCGCGCGCATTTGTCTTGAGGTCACGCTTATGCTTTCGCTTAAACTCCTCGACAAAGTAATTGACAAGTCGGTTGTCAAAGTCTTCACCTCCGAGGTGAGTGTCTCCCGCTGTTGATCGCACTTCGAACATGGATCCTTCGTCGATTGTTAAAATGGACACGTCGAAAGTTCCCCCTCCGAGGTCAAAAATGAGAATGTTCTTCTCACCTTTTAGGTTTTTGTCCAGTCCATACGCAAGAGGCAGCCGCAGTGGGTTCGTTGATAATCCTCAAGACGTTCAAGCCGGCAATAGCACCGGCATCCTTCGTGGCTTGCCTCTGTGAGTCGTTGAAGTAAGCCGGTACAGTGACAACGGCGTCTTTCACCGGACACCCAAGGTAGGCCTCCGCGGTTTCCTTCATCTTGGTCAGCACCATTGCACTGATCTCCTCTGCATTGAAAACCTTTTTCTCGCCTTTGAACTCCACGCATATGTTGGGCTTGCCTCCCTGATTGACGATCTTGAAGGGCCAGTGATTGATGTCTTGTTGAATTTTGGGGTCGTCGTACTTCCTGCCAATAAGCCGTTTGGCATCGAACACTGTGTTCTCTGGATTGAGGGCCACTTGCGCCTTGGCAGGGTCTCCGATCAGCCTCTCGGTGTCCGTAAAGGCTACGTAGCTGGGCGTCGTGCGGTTTCCTTGGTCATTGGCTATGATTTCGACTCGCCCATGCTGGAAGACACCCACGCAGGAGTACGTGGTGCCGAGGTCAATGCCAATCGCTGGCGCCTTCGTGGACATGCTGGCTGGTCTCCGCGCACCTTAGTATCGAACGAAAGCTCGCGGTGCGTGCCTTGCTTTTCCCCAAGTTTTGTCGACACCCAGCTGGTCCTTTTTAAGACGCCGAGCCGCTCCGAGTGTCTATATTTACCCGGGCGGCCCCACGCCTCACTCTGTTTTCAAGCGGTGAAATAAGTGCGCGCTAGCTTCGCCAGCCTTCCAGCTGCAGGGATCCCGGTGACGTGAGTCAGCGTCACAGGAACCCGTGGCCCCGTTCTACCCGCACCGGTGGCACGGAAGCGCTCAGTGTCGGCTTGTCTCAGGCCAGTACGCGATCTCGGCAAAAAACTTCACGTCTTCGCGCAAGATGAAGTGCACCGCGTATCCGAGAAGTCTTCGTTGGTGTGATAACAGCGCGTATCATTCACGGTATAGTTCTTGTCGCTCTCTGTGCCACATCTATTTCAAGCTCAAAGCCGGGAAGGCTTAAAAATAACGAATTGTCTGCGGCCTCGCGCCAACAGACAAGTGCTTCTACAAAACACGGCTTGATGAGAGTGGGCTTGTGACAGCCTCTGAAGTGTTCATGTTTGGCGACTTGTTTGTATATATATGCGTGCAATAGCAGCTCATGTGAGTCTTTTAGGATTTGTAAACCGCGTGTGTACACAGAACGTGATGTATACACACTACAACAGCACATTAATCAGTCTCGGAGTTTGGCCGTTTTTTCGGTTGCATTCGATGTGGTCGCTCATCGCCTCACTGTCAGTCACAGTGGAGGGTGGCATTTCCGCACACTGAAGCGTAATGGAAGCACTTAGACATAACTGACTTTTTTGTCGCTCTTTGCTTTCAAAAGACCGTCGAAAAAGTCACGTTTTGTCACCGCGCTGTGGTATCCCCCTGCCCCTCTTCTGTGTCTTCCTTCTATGGCCGTCTTGACGAGTGTCCCCTTACTACATTGAGAAAGCAGGACCAGGTTTTGTGAGTGAGCCTTCAATAACCCTCCAGGAGTAAGAAGTTTCTTTTTTTAGATTACCAAATAGGTGATAGTTGAGCGCCATACTGTTTTCAATTGTTTTGTAACTCTTTTCCTTTTTCACTTGTTTATTTATTTCGTATTAACTGATCTAACCGCCATCCTTTGTCGTGGCCTTTCGTTGTCTTGTAGGTACAAGCGCAGTTGAGGTGTATATTAACTCGTTCCTTCAATAAACTTTCCAGTTGATAGTCAGCGCTGTGTTGTGTCTGCGCTTTACTTCGTCATCAGTGCGCTCTTGTTTTAGCCGCGAACCAATACCAACTTGCCCAGTTTTCTATCTCCTCACTTACTAACTTTCGCAGCTGCTGCAGTTTTGTTATCAGTATAATCAATCTTGTGCTTTTAGGTACATAATCAATAGCGTGCTAGTGCCGCATTATAACTAAAGAACGTATTTCAACTACGATAGTAACCATCGATATCATATTATCTGGAGCTGTCCGCACCATCCGCAAACCAAGTGTGCCCCGGGATCCGGCCACACATTCGGCTGAAAAAAAGAAAAAAATAAACTATGCGCATCACTCGATCACTTTTAGTGTCACTGTTATGCATAACGTTGAGAACCAAGATTATGCATCTGTCGCTTGATCTTTTGCGGCTGCTTTGCTTTTAATGATTCGCAGTCAATAAGCCATATACATTCTTAAAGCATTTTCAAACCAAGCGCGACATATACATGACCCCCACAGCTTTCATGCTTTTTTTTTTTTTCTTGAAGCATACTATGATCTGTTCTTGAATCACTTTTTGCAGCCTCTTCCAATCCAGTTTGCACGCCCGTGGACAACATCTTTCATCATTTGCAAAGTTAGACCAGGAACGACAAGATAAAATGCTCTGGTGTAACATGAAGCTAGATGCAGGCAGCACCATATGTCAAGCTTGTAATATAGTTTTGTTGCAAGTGGTGTTGGAGAAATATCTTTGTATGAGAGGTACTGCTGCAGCATCACCGACGACGAAAAATGAATGTGTTTTACCTTTCAAATGTCACCAGATGACGCGGTAATCCAGGATGATTAGTGAAGGCGAGGAATCATCATATGCTGTTGAACCTTTATCTTTGTTCAGGAAAATAAAGCACGCTTTCACCTCAACGAACTCGAGAAATGGCCTCACTATCCACATATATGGAGGTGCTGGTGCAAGCATGTGCACGTGTAATCTGATCAAGCAAGTACTTTTTCAGACTCGCAACAGAATGGTTGATAATAAGAACCCACTTTAAAAGTAAGGATGTTCGAATAGTTAAATTTACGAATCGAATCAAATACGTATATTAGAGAATTCCGACCACCGAATATCGAATGGAATATCCAATATTTTATACATTCTAAAGCAACACGAGATATGAAGTCATCGCGGATTACGTTTGGTAAAAATGAAGTCAGGGGTGCTGTAACTTAAAATTATTCCAAACTGTTTTGATTCCAATTTCTGCAGTCAGCCTCCACGATTGGTCAAAACATTTTCGGGCCACTGCCAACTTCGCCTGTCTGTCACGCGACGTCACGTAAACCGCGATAGCTCCCCATCTTATATAACGTGTACACACTGATTATGCAGGATTAAACCGCACAAATGAAAAATAATCATTCCTGATTCGACGCCTTTTCACCATTAGCCCTCTGCTATTGGTCCAATGTTTTCTGGCTACGTCCACTTCGCCTGTCTGTCACGCGACCTCACAAAACCGCGAAAAATCCCCACGTCAAAGTGACGTGTACGCAAAAAAAAATGCATTTATATGCCGAACAAAACTGAATTTTTTGCTGAATAGCCACAGACTGCCCCGTTCCGAAAGGAATAGAAGATGGCTGCCCGCCGATCGCTCAGGCCCGCGCATGATAAATCTTTTTGCGTGGCAGTAAAACATTATCGAGTCCTTTCGGCACGTATACGACATCGCTCTGCCACTCTTCCTTGCTGAGGATCCGTTTTAGCGGCATTCTTATCCTTTCGTTGCACGCAGCCGCGATTTTTGACCAGCCACCGCAAGCTAAGTAAGGCGAAGCGGACCAATCGGAGAAGCCGGCACCACCCTCTTCATGCTGTTATCTATTTTCACTGTGCTGGCTCGGCCCCATCGAAACCCTCTCCACTAGAGTGTGCTCCTCGCCTCTTGTCAGCCAATTAGATAAGAAAAACCGCTGAGTGTAGACAATGTTATTGGTTTTGAAAGCGAACAAAGGTGACCTCCTATAAACGAGGAGAGTGTTTGATTGGGTTGTTCAGACAACGCTGCGGGTCACCGCCCGATGCTTGCGTTGGTGGTTACGTAAATTTGACTTCAGGAGTTTGGAATCAAAACAGTTTGGAATCATTTTACGTTATAGCGCCCCAGGAAAAGAATATTCGACAACTTCGAGTAGTAAATTCTGGTATCGAATACGAGTCGAATAGTAGGAACTATTCGATTCGTATCGACATGTTTAGAATATTCGTACGCCCCTATTTAAAAGTTGTGTAACTAAGATAAGTTTGGTCTGGAAAATTGTAGAGCTCGTTCATTAAATTTGTTAGAACTGTTTAACCTGACATACCCTTTAACAAGTTAAGGACCGCACAAAGAGCGATGGAACGAAAAATCTTTGGACTAACGTTAAGAGACAGGAAGAGAGCGGTGTGGATCAGAGAACAAACGGGGATAGCCGATATTCTATTTGACATTAAGCGGAAGAAATGGAGCTGGGCAGGCCATGTAATGCGTAGGATGGATAACCGGTGGACCATTAGGGTTACAGAATGGATACCAAGAGAAGGGAAGCGCAGTCGAGGTCGGCAGAAAACCAGATGGGATGATGAAGTTAGGAAATTTGCAGGCGCAAGTTGGAATACGCTAGCGCAAGACAGGGGTAATTGGAGATCGCAGGGAGAGGCCTTCGTCCTGCAGTGGACATAAAATATAGGCTGATGATGATGATGATGATGATGATGATGATGATGATGATGATGATCCTTTAACCTGACATTCCTGACATAACCGCATTTCCCTTAGTTGTTCCACGTTTTGAATTCATTTTGTTCACTCATTTCCTTAATATCTGTTACCTTATCTTTCCCTTTGTGTTCAGGTACCTAGACGCCATGCTGTGCTTGAATTTCCGACGTAGTTGGTTACATTTATTGAAGTGGTTTACATCCTTGAGAGTTATTCGGCTGTCAAGTTCTTGCTAGTTACTGAGCCCTAAATTACTAAAAAAAAACTTTTTTTTTATGTTGGGGAGGGATCAAGCGTTCACCTATAGCGCACCAACCATATGTATCATTAGTTTATCTCTCGTTTATTGTTTTTTTTTTTAGGTATGATTTTGGAATAGCGGGCTCCGCAGTGGCCAAATTTCTCATATCGCATTTAATTAACAAGAAATAGTTATGTGTGCGCCCTATTTCTTTTTTAACCGCATTAGTTGGATTTCATCGTGGGCTCGCGGTGTCCCATAACCGCTCAAGCCTGTCGGCACGCACAACGTTACCCGCGAGGCCGTTGTTGGCAGAGGGAATTGGGTGCAGGGGGGAGGGTGGCGTAAAGGTGGGACGAAGGCAAGAGTGACGCTTGAAGGTGGCCGCTTATTTTGGGCACCATTCGTATGCAGTGCAGC
>NC_051154.1:44787080-44815783 GCF_013339745.2 Dermacentor silvarum | reverse complement strand
TACGCGCCCGCATACTCCCCTTCCCCCCCCCCCCCCCTCTCATCCGCATTGTGATTTCCTTTTTACTTCGGTGGCGCCTTCGCCCAGGCCGCCTGCTGTCTGCCCCCCCCCCCCCCTCACTTCTGTGTTTTTGCTTCTGTCATCGTCGGCGACTCGGATGCTGTTGTGTCTGGCGGTCCTTCGGAAAAAGGAGGCCGGCGCCGACTCAGACGCGCCAACCTGGCGCCCCTTTCTCGCGGCCGAGCTGGGACTGAGGGATTAGCAGTTGGTCTCCGGGCTACCTCATGCGTCGCTAAACGGCAGCGTCGCCCCTTTGGTGAACATTTTGTGGTGAAAACCACGATAGAGTTCACCACCAAATGTGGTGAACGAAGAACATTTCTTAGCAAAGTCGACGCTTCAAACATGGCAAAAAAATATGCCTATCAAGAAAAAGACTGCCTCTGAAATCTGCCGCTTCACCTGATAACTTTCTGCGTTATATTGACCCTGAAATGCGATCGAACATTCCACGACCACTTCCTCGACACTTAGAGACAATTTACCGTCGTCTTCGACTGAACGTGGCATACACGAACAATTATCTGTACCGCATAGGCCGTACCACTAACACCTACTGTGATAACTGTAGCAGCTTAGAGACACGGGAGCACATACTACTAGAATGCCCCGCGTACCGCGACGAGAGAATTTTTTGAGCTACAAGTGGACATGATTGGCCACGATCCGTTAACGTTACCCAAGCATCTTAGGTCCAATGGCCGACCCTTCAAAATAGTGGCGGGTTTTGGATTTATTGTTCAAATACCTATCAGAAATTGATCGAATCGGAAAGCTTTAAAGATTCACCATTTCATATAGAAAAGCCTAAATTTACCCGCCATCTCACCTGTAAATATTAGTATCAGGTCCACTTGCGCATTTCGTATCTTTTTATTCTTTTTTTTTTTTTCACACTCTCCTCTGGAATCTTTTAAACCCATTCCTCATCCCTATACAGAGTAGCATTGCCAGCGGTTGTATACGCGCCGGCAAAAATCTCTGTGTTTCTAATAAAGAGTCTCTCTCTTTCTCTCTCGCGGTACACTGAGAACAGCCTAAGCGTACAGCGCTTACATCATACTATACCACCATATTTAACAGATCGTCTTTGCCCATAAGTACAGAGCAGTGGAACGAGCTGCCAGAATAAATTGTAATCGAGCGCGCTCCACAAAAAATAAGCAGTTACTGACAGCCTATTTCCAGAACTAATTACTTTACTCACACCTCTGTCATGCCTTAAGTCCGCAATTCCTTCAATATGCTCATACGCTTTCCCATTTGCACCCTTGACATGTTTATATAACTTCTTTTTTTTTATGACTAATGTGGTTATTCGCGTACATGCTCCCCCCTTATGTAATACTCCGAAAAGAGTCTTTGAGGGACAATAAGTAATGATGATTGTGATAATGATGCATACGCCAGAGCGAACAAGCATGATGCGAGCGAGCGCGAGTAGCACCAATAAATTTATAAAAACGAAGGTTTCCGCGCTTACACCACGGGGTTTGGCGTTGATACTGTTGGGTCGGTCGGTATCTTATATATATATATATATATATATATATATATATATATATAGAGAGAGAGAGAGAGAGAGAGAGAGAGAGAGAGAGTGTGAGAGGGAAATCGCAAAGTATCGAAAGCGAGCCCACCGAGCTGTGTTCGGCGTAATAAGTCGCGCAATAAATAACGACACAAAACCTCCACATATATAGTGTCGGCTCATGGGCATCTCTAAAGCACTTTTATCTCTCAATGAAACAGCGTATGATATCCAATGGCTTCCTTGGTTTACTTGATTTTATTTTCATTGATTTGGCCATTGGTTATGTGCTACTGCATATGTGACTGCAAAGAGGTACAGCATCCTTAAATGTATGTAAATACAGTATGTGTCTAACTTCTCTTCAAGTGCAAACACTTTTCATCAACATTCTTCTATTGACAAGCATCATACATAGCATCCGTCCACGTGAAATATCTGCGTGCACATCTTACAATACGCATCCGCCTGACTTGGTGCTCGCATTTGGGCAAATTGTGAACAGTGTGGTGCATAAACACAAACATTGCATGAGAGTTCACGCTGCACTGGATGAAAATAAACACAATTGTACGCATAGCCTTTGATTGTACAGCATTTAATACGAACCACTTCACTAAATCTTCGCTTTAATAGATTCCAACATGTGCGTTGCATCTGCATTTTTTTTTTCAGTAACTCCCTCGCATTACTGAAGAAACATCGGCTCTCTTACCTGTAATTACTCAACGCCGTCAGCTGTTGTGGGCTCATCCACGCTTTGCCGCATCTGTCTTCCGCCTGTCCGGTCATCGGTGTGTGCAGAGTAAAAAAGAAATGAAAAATGAAAAAAAAAAAAAGAAGGAAAGAAAGCAGGCGTGGCAGGCTATTAGAGGTTAGCGGGTTGCAGCTTAGCCCATAGTGAGTATCTGTAGCATGTGTTATAAGTTCCTTAAACAATATCTGCTGAAATCATGAAACCTGTAGGTAATTGAAGCAGTTGCATTGAGAGAGAGAAGTATAAATGAAAGGCATGGATCTTAACCCGGACTGAGTCCGGTTGGCTACTCTGCTGTGATGGAAGGGGCGGAAAAGATTAAGACCAGGAGAGAAAGTCCACTGTCGATGTGGTCGATGTAGTGAAAGTACTCTACTCCGTAACACAGATGGTCGCTCAGTCCGGTAGTCTTCAGAAATCGCACCAGCTCGTTCGCGGTCTTCTGCAGCTGGGATATGCGAAACCATGGTCCCAAGATCTTGTCCATTGACAGTTACGTTGAACATGTGTACACGGTGCGTGGGTGCCATGGCAGTTGGTTGAGTGACTTGTCAATTTTCTAACGTTTCATGTAAACTTCTGCAGACTTGAGTGATGTCTGTGAATACTATAGGGCATGGACTAAATATTGCATTTGGAAACTGTTGGCGGTCATTGGGGGTTATACATATATATATATATATATATATATATATATATATATATATAGTATTAAAGCGAAAAAATGGGAAGGTAATTTTGCTGTTAGCTGACGTTGCTGTTGACGTATACTCGCATAGATCTGCTCAAGGTTCTCAAAGCTCACGCAGTCAACACTTATCTAATACGTGAACGTGATGATATAGAAAGAGCACTGTTTTTACAGCTCTTAATATCACAAATCAGTTTGTATATTTCGTCACCTCACACAAAAATCTAATCGCAGCCTGCTTTCTTCTCAAATGCGTGACAAATTACCAATCCCGTCATATCCTGGCAGAATCGCCAGGAAATTAAGCGGTGATAAAACCACTGTAATACTGTGTGTGTGTGTGTGTGTGTGTGTTGTGTGTGTGTGTGTGTGTGTGTGTGCGTGTGTGTGTGTGTGTGTGTGTGTGTGTGTGTGTGTGTGTGTGTGTTACTAATGTATGCGTTTGAATATAACCGCGTGAAATGATTAGGCTAAGCCTAATAGTTGCTTATAAATTGATAGTCATGTAGGGACATTGCTCATTACATTAAACCATGTATTATTTCCGGACTTATATTACAATTAACGAATTTAACATTACTTTAACCCGATATGTACGCGTAGTTGCCCTTTACATTGATGTACACACGCTTTGCTAAATTAATGGTTATCAACATTATTATTTCACCGATGTTGCACTAACACTCTAATGTTATAGGATCCGAAGCCCCGTCATGCAGGCGCCTCTTGCCTCGCTTACCTTGGCAGAATCATATGTGCGCATATATGTATGAATAATGTATATATGTGTGTGTATGTATGCATCGTGTATTTGTACATCTTTTATTTTGCTATTTCTGTCTGCCAAAATAAAGCACGGCTACTAACTACTACTACAGATTTGCATCAGCAGAGCGCATATTTCCATACTACAAGGGAAAGTTATCGGCACGGACGACTACAATTTCGACTTCAGTTGCTCAACTGGAGTGGTTTAATTGAACTCCCTTAATCATTAGTTCCGCTCAAGAGACAAAATTCAGAGCGATTTCCCGGTCACTATTTCTAACATGGCCGAACTCATCGCTGTATGTTCTCCGAGGTCATCGGCCTGAACAACATTCCAGACACACTGACGAAGCGATCGAAGATGCAAATGTCATTTACCTTCTTTTTCCTTCCTCCATTGCAACTGCGCGGCAATGCACCAGTGTGATATCACAACTCATCAAGAAACAACCCTGACCGCAGGCAAAGCGTGCTCTGAGAAGACCAGCGTATACATGGTCTTTTCCTGCTCGTAACAGAGGCGCGATCCGGCGCGCATTAGATTGCGCCGACACGGCACATTGCGGGTAGTCGCTGTAATTACCCGCTTCCTTCCTCACAGGCATAAATTGCTCTCGCCTGAGCGCAAAAAGAAGCCGCGACTTTTGCGGTTCACTTGGTGGGCGCAAGCGTTGCCTCCAGTTACGCCGCGTTGGCGCAAGCATGCGTCGCATGCACGCAGTTCTATCCGCCGGCGTGCGAGCGCTCGCGGACATAGCCTTGTTTACATTGGATCACTCGAGAAGGAAGAAAAATGGTTTGCATTAGCCGATCATTGGCCAACCAAATGACCATTCTCTATTACTGTTATGGGTAAAGAGCATTTTCCTCTTCAATTGCAAACGTGTGGCATATAGTAATAAACACCGGACAACGCCAGTTTAAGAGCTGCGTGGTCTACGAGATTCTTAGCGTGGTTGTCAAAGCGGACGGGTGTTTTGGGCAGACTGGCACGTACAGATAAACAACGCGCAAAATAAAACGTTACTTGTTGTTTATCAGCTGAGACATCACTGGAAACTGTACTGCCGAAGAGCCGGCGTTATACCAATAAAATGCCCCCACCAAAGAGTAAACAGATAAAACAGGGTTGCAATGTAAAATAATAAGAAGAGAACGGCGAAGGCATCAAAGATCTTCCCGCACGTATTCGATCTGAATAAGTGGATCGCAAGGAGTGGTCGCCATTGCGCGGCCGTATACATTTGTTCGAATTATTTTTGCAGACGTTGGTTCCTCTTAGGCTTTTCAATTTAGAAGTATAGATAGCAATACTTTGAATTCAAGCCTTCAATGCGTCACGTGAAGAAAAGTGAACGATTCGAAAACTGAGCTAGCGTCCGTGCACGGATGCGCGCATAAGATGCGTGCATGGTTGCGCTGCACCTGCGTGTTTATAGAAATCACTGCCTCTATAGCTTGCTTAGCCCGTAATACTTACAGCTCAGTCTCATTACAAGGGTATAGTTGACTGAGCCGTGATTGTTTCAACGCAATTTCGAAGCAGGAGTGAAATTAGAAACACTTTAATGCGAATATTTGCGTAGTCGTAAAACCGCAAATGTAAAACTAATTGCAGTGTAAAAACAAAACTTGCATAGAAAAAAAGAGGACAGGAGTTCACTTTTGCGCAACGCGTATTATATCGTGTTATATGCGAAAGGATCTACAGAAAAGCCCTCGTCTACTTCCTTATATATATATATATATATATATATATATATATATATATATATAATGACTGCTACGCATGGTGTGGCACTGCTATACACAGCACGTGTGGCACGTAAAACCGCAGAGTTTAATCTTTTAAATCACGGCCCAAACTTCCTTATTTTCTCATTTTTTACGAAGCACCAGGCGAAAAACGAAAGTAAGCTGACGCGGTCAAAGGTGACCATACAAGCCGATACTTAAAGAGAGAGAACAATAATTATGGCAGAAGTCAGTACCGCTAACATAAGTATACTTAGAATGTGATGATTGTGACGGTCTCGACAGCTGCGCGCGCGTCCGTCACGGGCGTTCTTGCACGCCCTCATGTATCAAAGCGACGTTTCTTTACCTCGTATCTCATTACAAGGCTTGCGATTTCGTGCACAATGTGACGCGCTCAACACACCTCGATATTTCTGTTAGCTACCTCGAAAGTGGGAAAAGTACGCCTGTATTGCTATAAAGAAATGCGTGACCACTGAGGGATTGACCTCAGCCCAATACTACAACCATCAGGCCACGGTCGCACTTTTTTTTCTTCTTCATTGCCACATTGAACATTGAGAAGCACAACAAGAGGTATACATTTGGGTATACCAGCCTCTATAGGAACTGACTTTGCGCGATCCCGTCAAAATTCGCGCATGTTTAACAATGTGTCACTCTTGGAAGTCATTCAGCTCTGGGGTTTGAAACTGGTACACAGCTACGATTATACTGATGAATCAATAGCTAATCGATAATTGATCAATAATCAATAAATTCCGGCTGGGGATTGGCTTAGCCTAGCCCAAATACGTAGCCAATACCTTGCGATAGCCAATCGATAGCCAATCAATAACTAATCGATAATCGATCAATAATCAACAAATACCGCCGGGGTGGCTTAAAGGCGTTGCGCTGCTGAGCACAAGGTTGCGGGATCGAATCCCGGCCCCGGCGGCCGCATTTCGATGGAGGCGAAATGCAAAAACGCCCGTTGCTTGCGTTGTAGTGCACGTTAAAGAACCCCAGGTGGTCAAAATTAACCCGGCTGCCTCATAATCAGGGTTTTGACGTAAAACCCAAGAAAGAAGTAATCAACAAATTCCGGAAAATGCTGGACATGACTGGTAGTGCTTAGCCTAGCCCAATACGTGGCTAATACCTTACGATAGCCAATCAATAGCTAATCGATGACCAATAATTTCCCTGGAATGTATCCTTATCGACAGCCAATCAATAGCTAATCGATATCCTTATCCTTAATAGTAATCGATGCGCTGTGTGGAGCCCAAATACGATAGCAGCCAATTTGCGGGAAATGTGAGTACACGGGTGTTTTCGCATTTTGCCCCGATCGAAATGCGGCCGCTATTCGTCCCCGTATTCTCACGCTGAGTAACTTATTAATCCGCCACGTCTCTCGAAGCCTTCGCTCTTTAGGAAACACATAGAATCCGAAGCCTTTGTCCCTTGTGTGGTTGTTGTACCAGCCAGGAACGCAGCAGGTCAATCCTCCCTTCGCACGATGGCTCTACACGAACCATAAAAATTGCCAAAAATCGTTCGGATACAGAACGCACAGGCACTTCGGCGGCTGGAGCGGCCGGATGAGGACCAGCATGCAGCATTCCGTCCATAAGTAAGAATTGAGCACCGCGGAGAAGGGAAGCTCTTCGCCCATCGCCCCGGTGTCAACGCTTGGACGACGTTCGATTATACTGATGTTTTCCCTGGAATGTATCCTTATCGGCTTATGTATCCTTATCCTTAGTTTGCGCTGTGTGGAGGATAGCAGCTTTGCGACTAAAGAAGCTGAGAAGCAGTGGAATTCAGCGATCCCGTGATGCGCCAGTGGCTTAGAAAGCATTTCCGTCCATAAGGAAGAATTGAGCACCGCGGAGAAGGGAAGCTCTTCGCCCATCGCTCCCGGACGACGTTCGCACCCCAATATCAATCTCCTCTGGAGGCCTCCACCCTCTAGGCTTGGGTCCTCTTCTAGTGGGACGTCTAGTAGTCCGTCTGGAGGTTGTAGCCATTGTAACTGTATCGATGACTTCAGAGTGTGCAGTCTGCAGCGCCTGATAGTCTTAATTTGACGATTCCAATCTGACAAAGTTGTCTAGCAGCATCCATCTTAAAGCACTGCCTAAATAATTATAACCTGTGACTATAGGGTTCACCTTTCTCGTTTTTTTTTTTATTTTTTTTTTTTTTGTGGACACCGGTTGGTGGGCTTCGGGACCTGTAATGCGCCCTTGAACTACCCCTGTCACATCCCACAGAGGTCCAAGGAACAAGGGTAACAATAACAACAGAGGTTTTTATTCAAATGCTACAGAAAAAATAGAAAAGGTGAGAAAAAACCAAAGACAGAAAATGAAGGGTAAATGTAACTAGGTAGAGCCCAAAAAGTCCATGCAGAGTTGATCAGTGGGAGCCCGAATAAGGCGAGCGAAGTCACTAGATAGAACACAAAGGTCCATTCAGGCTTCAGCAAAGTCTACCGATGAGCCACGTGATGCTGGTATATTTCACGTGACGCGGTGACAACCTCGCTCACGACCAGCTTCTTAAACAATTTAAGAGGTCGGTATACCAGCACCACCTCTAGGTGCTACACCCGTTAGTTTTCCGAAAGCGGGCGCCGGAAGGAGCTTGGGGACGGTGACCGACGCGATGGGGGCGAGCGGGAGAAGCGGCGATGTGGCGAAGGAGAGCGGCTAGGTCGGGTGGGCCGAGAAGTGTCGCCAGGAGTTACTGGTTGCGTGTGCGGTGGGAAGCGAGAAGCAGCATGATGAGGCGGACGGTCGGGTGGGAGATATGGCCAAGGAGTCGAATTCCACGAAGAGCGGCAGTGACGTGAAATATGACCGATACGGCCACAAGTGAAGCATATTGGCCTGTCGTCTGGAGTGCGCCATTCAGCCGGGTTGCGATACCGCGGAGGGGCATTCCCGTTTCGAGGGCGCATAGCAGCGGTGGACGAAGCGCAGTCAGGCCGATTAATGAAGCAGACGTTGGTCAAGCCAACGTTGGCCAATTCCTGGCGTACGACGGTCTGGATGATGGAAACGGTGGCCTGGCAATTGTCGGAGCCAGGGGTTGGGGTTGGCATAGGAGATGCGGCTTCGATTTCACGCCGGATGATGTGGACGATGTCATCGGAGCGATTGGGCGTAGGCAGACTGCGGAGGTCTTCGCAAGTGTACGTAGCAGCCGTGTTGGGGAGGCGGGGGAATGGGTGGGCAATGCGACGGCTCTTGGCTTCTTCAAATCGCCGGCATTCGGTAATGATGGCTTGTACAGTTGAAGAATTCTTAAACACGAGAAGGTGAAAGGCATCATCGGCTATGCCCTTAATTACATGTGCGACTTTATCAGCTTCGGGCATCCTCGGATCCACTTTCTGGCACAGAGCGAGCACGTCTTGAATGTATGTGAGGTAGGACTCGGTGCACGTCTGGACACGCGAAGCGAGGTCTTTTTGAGCGGCGCGCTGACGTCCAACAGGCTTGCCAAACAAATCCGTGAGCTTTTGTTTACAAATGTCCCAGGTGGTAAGTTCCTCCTCGTCAGTCTGAAACCAGACGCGTGCCGTTCCCGCGAGATAGAATATCAAATTAGCCAGCATGGCGGTCTGGTTCCAATGGTTGCTCTTGCTCACCCGCTCATAAAGTTGCAGCCAATCTTCAACATCCGTGTTGTCAGTGCCAGAAAAGGTGCCGGGGTCGCGCGGTTGTGCCAGAATGACGGTTGGCGTGGGGGCCGACGAGCCCGAAGCATCCTCGCCTTGAGCTGGCATGGTAGATGCAGCCAAGGAGCGCCCGCTGCGTAAATCCGTCTTGCGCTTTACCCCGCACCTCCACCAAAAATGTTACGGGGAAAAGAAGCAAGGAATATATTTACACTGTATTTACAAGAATGGTAGCGGCTGACAAGATCATAGCTCGCGAAGTCCGGAGCGTCGTCTTCTTCAAGACATCTCCAAACGTCTTCTTCATCGCTGTCACAATATGATCGTGAACAGATCTTGTGCATGGCTGTGTCATTTTTGGGGTCCCAAGAGCCCACGGCACCAACGATGATGGCGTCGACAGTTACGCGCTCGTAGCGTTGTGCAAGATGTTGTCGCACGGGCTCGTCCTTGGAGATCTTGGCGTTGCGGGCTTCGTTGAAGGCGTCTGGTCGGCTGTCGAAAGGACAGCAGACGTCGATGACAACCGCTTCCTCACCGCGCGCCATGACTAGGTCTGGGCGGAGATTGGGGTTGCCTACTGGCCGGTTATCATAGGTGATGGAGAAGCGGTTCCGGCACGCAGTGTGGAGCCGAGCCACGATGTTGTTGTGGCGAGCCGTATACATGGCGCTCTTGGACATGCAGTAGCAGAGTACGTGGGGCAGGGTCTCCTTTGTGTATCACAAGCTCTGCACCGCTGGTCACGGCCAGTCATCCACATGCAGGCTCCGTTCAAAGGTAGGAGGTTGAGCCTGGCTATGTGGATGAAACGCCAGTCCGCAAACAAGGTCAAATACACAGTGTGCATAAAATGGGAGCTGGTGGAATCGGCGGCCACGCACTGTAACACCTTGCCCTGGTTGGGCTTGTTGTGAAGAGCTGCATCCCTGTCAGCCGATCGAATGGCGCGGAGCATGCGGATGACCTTCCTGCGATGGGTTGGGGTGAGTGTGTGGTCACCGCAGGTTATCCGGACGCCATCAGGGTGCAGCTTCCACAGAACATCCAATCGGCGGGATGCCATCCGTGCCTCCGTCCAGGCGGATCGAAGCTGCGACGATGGCGCCCTGAAATCGCCCTCCGTGAACCCGCTGATGTAGTCCTCGACATCCCGTTGCACCACCGGCCGGCGAAGTCGCTTGGACACCCCATCAAACAGGCCCTGAGACGCCATGTCACGCCAAGCTCCAGATCCCTGGACGTCAGCAACTTAAAAGCGTTGTCGACGCGGCAGAGGTCGCTGAGCTCGGCAGCGAGTGATATTGCCGCCGCTCCCCAATGTGGGCTGTCCTAGAGATACTCATTCGACGCGTTAGATGGTAAGTAGAGCGTCCTCTTCCAGAGAGGACGCAATTGGCATTGTCAAGACGCTACCAGTTGTCTTTTCCCAGGGTGCCCCACCTCATAATGAAGTTCAGCCCTGGGAAGACGAAGGTCCTGACTGCATCGAGGCGCTGCCAGAGAGTCAGCGTAGAAGTCAGTAATACCGTGCCCTTCTGGATAGCCTGGTCAATGATGGTAACGTCGTCGGTGAGAATATGGAACCCCACCGGACGGCCCAGGAAATTATGCGCATCGAAGTCGGCCATGGCAGGAATGGTGGAACCCGCAACCATGAAAGGTCTGGTCCCCACCGGATGGACGCCGCCCAGATGGAGAGAGCGGTACTTGGTGGGGTTTAGCGACAGACCTGGCTCCGACGCCACCGCTGCGGGCCTTGTCCAGGCGCTCCTGGAGGACGAAGTTATGCTCAAAGACACCATCGTGCGGGAGGAACCCTTTCTGGCAGTGGGAGAGGATGTCGTGAGATCCCAGCCACTCCTGCAACCGCCCGCCTAGGCACTTGGCAAATAGCTTGGCAGCCGTATTTCCAAGAGCAATAGGCTGGGTGGGAGCAGGTTTTGGGTAGAGTGACCTAGAATATATGGGAGTGTCCAAAGCGCCGGCTCCGGCGAGGGCCTTTTTCTGTGAACTGCCGCGCCGCTGCTGCTCCGGACACGTGGGCTTTCCGCACTCGCGAAGCGCACGGAAAGTGAGGGTCGTCTGCTACGCGCTGTAGTTTTAGTTTTCTGCGTTCAGTTTCTACGCTAAGCACTTAAAGTCTGTTTAACTTCAACAGTGTGGTGCTGCATGGAGCTTACCCATCTTTGAGTGTTGTCCTTCTACTTGGGCAGCAAGAGAATGCAAAAACTAACGTGTCATACTATCAGCGCGGCCTAGCTCCGGTGCTAGAGTTCGGAAAATGCGGTAACTGTGCTTGCTTAGAAACACGCAAAATGAGCCCGCGCAAGGAAAGAACGTAAAAAACGGTATTTGCATGGATATGCGGGCAATATCACCATGCTTGCAAGTGTAAGAGTAACGAAAAAAGTAAATTACTCGCGCAGCCAAGTGAAATACTTACGTGCGTGCAGTGACCGCTTCGCTCAGCACTACGCGCTTTTCACTCGCGGTCAGTAGTGGTTTACAGCCATATGCTTATGTATTTATTCGACAATTTTTTAGCCTCGACGATACTTTATTATGAACAGAGCACAGTGAGAAGGTGTAAAGGAAACAAGAGAAAGAGCAGAGATGACCCTAACGCCGCAATATTAATTGTTGGCTTATTTCGCTTCAATACAAACTTCGCACACGATGTATCTTAAAGTTCACCGTGAGCGAAGCTTGGTCCAAATTCAGACATTCGAAAGAAAAGCCATTCCAGCCAATAGGTTAACAAACAGAAAATAGGTAAACAAATATATCTTTTCTACATTGAAATGAATAGATAAATACTACTGGCCTAGCCATTTACTCATCTGTTATGTAAAAGTTATTCACGTAATCGCCTTGTTTTAATAATTCGTGAATATTCTCTGAAATTATCAACATGTAACTTCTCATAATATCATAGTTATTGCTTAACGTGGGATTTTTTACGTAAACTAACAAGCATTAGCGTTGCGTGACGATGTTTGTGTTTGCATTATATTGAGTGGAAAATCGTCTTGAAAATTACTGTCTTTGATGCACTACAAATATCGCTATTGATTCTACAGTTCCCTAAAATAGTTACCTTCGATAAGAATAAAACATGAAAGGTTTATGTAGTTGCCTCTACAAGTACGTAATTATTGATCAGTAAGTATATTTGGTGTGTACGAACGGAGCGAGCATATGTAATAAATATTCCTGAAGTTACTTTCATGTTAAAATTCGCTTAATGTTTGCGCTCTTGCAACACAAGAAGGCGAAAGACGAGTTGCACATCCGTAATGCATCACGTTCGTTTTCTGACGTTCGCTCGTAATTATGAAATGAGGCATACGTACACAATGTTGCACTGTTAGCGTTTCATTTATTTTGGTTTGTCCTGTTTTTGTCACGTATAGTTCTCGCTTACCCTTTACCTACACGCCGTGGTAGCTTAGTGGGTTTGGTAGGTTGGACTGCTGAACTCGAGGACGTGGGTTCGATTCCCTGCCACGGCAGCTTACATTTCGATGGAGGCGAAATGCATAAAACACCCGTGTACATAGATATAGGTGCACGTTATAGAACCCCAGGCGGTCGAAATTACCAGAGCCCTCCAATAGCCATATTGTCTCTCATGGCCATATATTGTGATTTTTGGATGTAAAACCCCCAAAATTATCATTACTATTATTACCCTTTACCTGTGCTCTGAGTTCTTCATGATATATGGGTAAGTTCGACACGTTGAGATCGAGATTGGCATTCAACACGTTCTTATCGTCACACTCACACCATCAGAAGGATTTCTGGCCGAAGAATGCGGGTTTGCATCACACGTCATATTGTTACCGTTAATCGTGACGTGAATGCAAGTATGTCAGTTACTAATGCCATGACCCACCAGCCATCTTGGTCAGACATTTGTGCATTTACACGCTATACTTTGGTATATATACCAAGTGAACGAGACGCGAGAGTCACGCAGTTTGTATTTATTTTTCGTACCGCGGCCCCACCGACGGCCACATTCCGCCTCCCAAGAGCCAGGTAAGGATTTCGCCTTAATAAAGAAACAGCAGAGCATGGGAGGCAGTCTTGTAAAACAAATCGAATGCATCAAATAAAAGAAAGGAAACGATAGGATGTAAAAGCGTTCGCATGAGCTAGCCACATCTGCTATACGTTCTCCAGGTTATCGCGATCTCCAGCTTATTTTCTTCTGCAGCACTTTCACGTTGCTCATTCCACGCATAACTAAATGAAGTAAGCGCGCACAATGCGTTGCTCAAACAGCCGCGTAAGCGCGGACCAAGCGAGCTAGAAGAATATAGACAAAATACCCGTATTCACAGCCGGCAGACGCGTTCTCTGTGCAGCGAGTCACTGCAGTATACTACCTTGCAGTGACGTGGCACGTGCTTAATATATCCCAAATTATCACGATGTTGGCTAATAGCAACCAAAATATCAGGCTCGTGGCAGACGCCCGCCGCCTTGGCGCGGCTTCCGCAGCGGAGAAAGCCCACGGGTCCGGTACAGCAGCGATGCGGCGCGGGAGTTCACAAGAAAAGGTCCTCGCTCCTCCCATGCATTCGCGCGGCGCTTTGGACACTCCCCAGTATTCTAGGTCACTCTAGTTGTGGGGCTCGCCGAGATGCTGCGCGCGCCATGGCGCCCTGGTTCTCGTGCCACTTGACGTGGTTGGCAAGGCCCTGTGAATATGGGAAAGAGGCCACACAGTGAGGACACTGGTGGCGTGCCCGGGTGGCAGGGGCCTCCAGGCTGCCACCTGCAAAGCAGACATGGCCTGAGGGGCGCAGTGACAGCTCCTCTCCACAGAGAGAGCACTAGTTGGACTTTGTCACTATGCGGACCTCGTACTCCTGTTCGAGGTGGCGAACCAAGGACTGCCGTAGGGAGGTCCCGGTTGTGATGCCGGGCGAGCAGTCAAGCGGCTTGGTGGGGAAGAACCACTGGCTCACCAAGCGCCTGGCAGGTCCTAGGTCTAGGGCAGGCCACAAGGTGGTCGAGGTCTAGGCCGAGGGACGTAGAGACCAGGACCATGGCTCCGTCCTGGTGTCGGACCTTGACACGCCGTCCAGGTGGTCCTCCCAGGCCAGTCCGGGTGGAAGGCAGGGCCACCAGCAGCAGGCGATGCCGGGCGAGCAGGCAGGCGGAGATGGTAGGAAAACCGCTGGCTCACCAAATACCAGGTCGAAGCTGGTCGAAGCCTTGGACGAGGGTCCGATGACAGGTACAGGGACAGCGGTCAATCCTGGCGCCGGTCCAGTAAGAGTGGCTCGTACCCCCGTAGGCAAGGGCGCATACCCCCGGACGATGGGCTCCAGGAGGTTAAACCTGTAAACGCGCCTTGAACTACCCTTGTAACACCTGGGACCTGTAGAGGCCCCAAGTGCAAGCGTAAGAACGGACACTACGATCTGCTTCTTAGCCCTAAAGGCCGGCCCTCGTCGGCCATGTCTAAGTTCGCACCGCCCTCTCTTTGTCGGCGTTCCAACCGCTTGCGTGCCTATAGTTTCCTGCCACTTTCCCGGGGCGGCGGCACCGTCGCGCGTGTATATAAGTCACGGTGCCGTTCTGCATTTTGAATTTCACTTCTCTCGTAGTAATGAGGAGGCTGCGTGTAGTGCGCACTCCCGGCGACGATTGCATTCTCGTCTCTGTTCCTGCCGTCGCTCTTCGTAGGCGCGTTGCTTCTCGGGAGTCCGGACTATACGCGGCCTCCCCATTCTGTGTCACCTCTGTGTCGTGTGCTAAACAGCTTCGCTGGTCATCCACCTTCACAAAGTGAAACGACTCATGAGGTTTTCCAGATCGGTTTGTTATTGGAGGCGACAAGAAATAGAATGCCCTGTTATGGCACGTATACACACTAGCGGCAAAACGCGCGCGGCCCGCCGCCGGCGGCAAGACGCGCGCCGCGAAAGCAGCCGCGAAACAGGTTTTTCTTGCCGCGGCAGGGATCGCTCCTGGACCGATTTTTTGCGGTTTGCCACGTGCCGCGGATGAAGGAGACCAATGAGAGCGGCCCGCTTCCGTGCCGCTGCTGCGTTTTGCCGCCGGCGGCGCGCCGCGCGCGTTTTGCCTAAAGTCCCTATATAAGAAAAGTACCGCCATCTACTCTTTCCTCCGCCGCCTCCTCTCCTAAAGCGCTTGCTTTTTTCTTTATTTTTTGCTTGCGAAAGCCAAGTCGACGGTGGCGCACCTAGAAAGTCACCGTGTAGAAAGTCCACGTTGAAGCTTTCAGGCCGGGCGCGCGCCGCCGCCGGCGACTGCGGCTGCGCAGAGCACTTTCAACATGGCTCTGAGGCGGAAAAAAAGAAAATATAAAGAAGTGAAAAGCGCGCGCTATCATCGTCCAATCGGAGATACAGGAGAGAGAGAAGCGGCGTTTATCAAAGGATGGCGGTACTTTTCTTATATAGGGACTTTAGTTTTGCCGCTAGTGTGTACGTGCCATTACGATACCGCCAGGAGGCGAGTGCGACTGCCAACGCACTCACTCAATTTGCCTAGAGTAGCGTCCGCAAGCGACGTGCCTTCCCCGCCCTCACTCATACTGGAACTGAGGTAACCGACGGACCGTGTCGGGACCACGTGACCAGCCCTGTCTAACCAACGGAGGAAACCATTTTCAGCAGCGCATGCTGCGGTTTCGCGTCAGCAAATTTACCGCCCATCTTGAGCCATGTGTCCAGTTCCTGACAAGAGTGGCACGGGCGTACATGGCAAAACGTAGAGCGCATGCTCATGCACAGATAGTGGCTGAACGCATCGGGCTAAAGCAAACGTTGGTACGGCGCGCATCTGTTATCGTTCAAAATGTCATCCGATTTTCGTTGTCTCGGAAAGCGGCAGCACATTTCAGTTGCACGCTCGAACTGCCGTAGCTCATCGATCCTGACCAGCGCTGGTATCCCATTTTCAGTTTAAACCGACAACACTGAACCCTACTTATGAGCTGCATATTTTAAAAAAGCTTCATAGCTAATCCAGCAGTAATTAACATGGCATGACATTCCAAGTAGGCCACAACGGTATAACAGTCCCCAAATCCGTGGGGGGGGATCTCGGTATTCCATCTAGAACAACCATGCAAGATATCCTGTGAGGTAGAAAACATCGATGACTACCGCTTTTTCGTAGGGTGGTGCTGGCAACGGCAGAATGCAAGGTAATGTCACGGAAGGAAGGAGACAGCGCCGCCAAACCACGCGTGTTGGCACCGTTCAAGCCCGATAACAGGGTTTCTTTCTCTTTCGAGCTTTACTTTCGCCAGCGATCTCGCGATTCTTTGGTCAAGTGCACCTTGACCCAAAAACGGCTACGAGGGCAGCATCTCCATGAGCAATGCTCACACTGTGTGCTCGCAAAGGAGGAGGAAAAGAAAAGAAAGAAAGAAAAACGGCCTCAGTTATACGTATTTGCGCATGGTCGCATATCGCGAAGGCAGCCCGATATCAGTCACCCATTGTTTCATCTATGTGATACAGCAAGACAGATATATGCCCCCATTGATTTCGCTATGTCTTTTTTTTTTCTGTTCCCATTCATGTCGAGAGCCAATGATCGTAGCCATTTATCAATCTTCATAACGCATATTCCTGTCCCTTCCCGTGAAATATCATACATATCAGCGAGTGCTTATTTCGAATAGCCAGCTCAAAGCCTATCTTTATAGATTATGATGTCACCATGGGCGACTTTTATGCTCACGAATAGGTTTGGATCCAAGCCTTGTTTCTTTTCTTTAACACAATGCTTCAGCACACATGGATAATTGTCCCAGCGCATGTGTTTTAACAGCGAAGCTGTTTTAAGCCAGCCGTAATTTGTGGTTTGCGGTTCGTATCAAGAAATAAAAGAAACTTTCTTGCCGAGTCGGGATTCAATCCCACGTACCCACGGTCCGAAGGCGAGCGTCGTAACCACTAGGCTACACAGCCATGCACACGCTTGCAGAAGATGCATTTATGTGAACCATATGATTGGCGTTCGAGCGTCGTCGTCTTCGTCCACAGCTGGCGCGTTCGCACGCTCGCGCTCTGCGACGTGAAGAAGAGGTTACGCGTGCTATGCTCGGGAGAGAGATAAAGAAAATGAGAGCGACAGCGAGAGAAAATGCATTCTCGGAGCGGGTCTGCTGGAACGCGTTGTCGGCATTGCAACGCGGTGTCGGTGTTGCTTGCAAGCTGCGCTATGCAACGCGCAGTGACGGCCGTAAGTCCGAGATGCGCGAAAAGAAATTATCATCATCATGTGCAATAAGATAAAAAGTTCGCGCGCACTTCCAGAAAATGCTGGGCTACGATCGCCCAGCTTCGCTGATGCAAGCATTGCGCGGCCGAGTGCAAGGTACAGCAAGTTTTTTTGTTTTTTTTTTTTTTTTTTTTTTTTTTTGTAAAGTAAGCTGTAAATTTACGAATTTTCGACTTCTCACACGGCCCCCCAGGGGGTGAAGGCGATATTTGTAGTACATTCCAAAAGGGTGCGCTATGCGTATATATGCTCCGTCCAGCCATGAAAACAAACTTCTGTGTAACCTACCAAATGAATATGTTACAATAAAATAAAACGGGCAGTTACAGCGTGTTATTATTATTGGTTCAGAAGCGAAAGGGCAAAAATATATACAAATAAACAGAAGAGGCGCGTCCCCATTGCTAGCTAGGCGACACGTGGCTGGTCGGACCATACGCATAGGGCGCTTTTCTAGAACGTACTGCCAACAGTGCTTATAAAGACAGCCCCCCCTCCCACCACCCCCTCCAATTTTCCTTTGCAGGTCAGCTGTAGAACTGTGGCACCCATTCGACAAGATTTGGAGGGGATTTCATTACCAGTAGTGCCTTGCGCGGGGCAAATGCAACTCTTAAATTTTTCGATTAATGATTTAAGCAAGAATAATTGGTTGATGTGTCATGAGCAAAAACTGGAAAGCAGGCATTGTCCAACTGCTCCTGGTACTTTTCCTACGTGCTTCAATTCTTTGACCTGTTTCACTGCCGGGTCCTGTCAACGCTTCACTGGGTGTTTCAGCGAACATACAGCATACAGGGTGTTTCAGCGAACGCTTTAAAAAATGTATAAAGGTTGCCTGTGAAGAAAGGGAATGGAGGGGTCCGATTTTTATTAATCATATCATAAGAAGCCAACAAACAATGACACCAAGGACAACACAGGGTAAATTATTTGTACTTACTAATTGAATTAAAGAAATGATAAATTAATGGAAATGAAAACCGATGAAGATACAACTGTCCGCAGGTGGGGAACGAACCCATTTCTTCGCATTACGCTTGCGATGCTCTCATCATTGAGCTACCGCGGAGCCGTTTTCCCATCCACTTTCTGGGGTATTTATGTTTTACAACTAGAACTAACCCTGGGAGTGTTAGCCAGCGCCACCACTCACAAACCTTGGGGCCTGTGGTATATAACACAATTCTAGTTCATGAGCTGGTCTACTCGAAGAGGCGGAAATTACTTGCACAAAAAATTGAAATGCATAATCAACTAATTAACAAAAATTATCTAATTAAGTTTTTAACTAATTACCTTATGGCCCATATTGCAATTTACAAATTCTATCCGTGGAGTTTGCAAGGCAATCGGATCCACTTGGGACGAATTCTCAGGGTGACACCAGTTTCGAGATATTAATTCCCGAACTTTGCGCCTTGGCGTTCCAGTTACTTTTGTGCTTCAATGTATAAAACGACATTTTGATAAGAATGTAACTGGAACGCCAAGGGAAACCGAGGCGCTCGATTCTTGTTAATAAGGACCATCGAAACCCTACAGACAATGAAGCCAAGGACAGCATCGGGGAAATTAGCTGTGGTCGAAATAGAAATGTAGAAAATAATAAAGCAGAGGGACAGGTTATATATATATATATATATATATATATATATATATATATATATATATATATATGTGTGTGTGTGTGTGTGTGTGTGTGTGTACAGGGTGTTTCAGCGAACACTTTCAAAATTTATTTACGGTTGTCTGTGGCAGATAGCCCAATTCTAGTTAATGAGCTGGTCTACTCGAAGAAGCGGACATTATTTGCACAAAAATTTAAATGCACATTCGACTAATCAACAAAAATTCACTAATTAAGGTTTTAACAAATTGCCTGATGGCCCATACTGCAATTTACAAATTGTAGTCGTGGTGTTCGCAAGGCAGATCCACTTGGAACGAATTCTCGGGTTGACACCAGTTTCGAAATATTAATTCCTTAACTTTGCGGAGAAATGCATTGACGTTCCAGTTAATTTTGTGCTTCAATGCATAAAGCGACGTTTTGTTAAGAAACTAACTGGAACGTCAATGCATTTTCCCGCAAAGTTCGGGAATTATTATCTCGAAACTGGTGTCATCCCGAGAATTCGTTCCAAGTGGATCCGCCTTGCGAACACCACGGCTACAATTTGTAAATTGTAATATGGGCCATCAGATAATTAGTTAAAAACTTAATTAGTGAATTTTTGTTAATTATTCGATTATGGATTTCAATTTCTTGTGCAAGGCGGAGCTGGTCGCCTCTCCGAGTAGACCAGCTCATCAACTACAATTGGGCTATCTGCCACAGGCAACCTTTAGGAATTTTTGAAAGTGTTCGCTGAAACACCCTGTAATATAAATGCGTGTGTGCGCGCGCTATACTGGTCGCCGGCCTATTACCCCCCTCCATTGCAGGTAGACTTCAAGCCCTGTACTGCAAAGATACACCAGGGCAGTGCCCTTCTAGATGCGCCCATGATCTACACACGGCGCAAATTTAGACGGATAATCGCCATACAACTTCGATATCGCATTTCCATGCTTCTTAAACGTTTGCGTAAACTGTCGTTTCAAATTTCCCGCTTCGACAGCTCAGAAGATAAGATACCAATCTCGGAGGCCGGAATCGCAGTCATAGGTTGCCATAGTGGCACATTAGTGGCATTTTTAGACGCACATGGTGGGTGGCGCCGTCCAAACTAATATCCGGGCTGTCAGCGCGGCTGTCGGCTCTTCACAACGCATTATTCGTCTGGCGTGCATTGTTACAGATTACGGTGGCAACAGTAGCAAGCGTGGTAAGCTCACCTGTTGGTCTTATCCTATATCCCCCTAGGTTTTACCACATGTCCCCCGTTGCGTGTGAGAACGCTGGGATCACTGTGGCCGCGATAACATTTTCACCGCAAGTATGACGCATATATGAGGCCAAGGGAGGCATTGATAAGGCACGTAACTTGACACTTCAACCACCATGCCGATTTGAGCACGTGACCGAAGTTTGTAAAGTCTTGAAGCCGCGTCGTGCCTGCGAATAATTTTTTTTTCTCTATCTGCGCATCATGAAGTATTTTTCTTCCTCCATGCTGCGAATAACCGCTCATATATGTGTGCCTTTATGAATCCCTGCGCCTACCTCGAGTCAACACTACAGAGCGACAGACGTCAAAACCAAAACTGTGTTGATAGACGCAGCGCCGCTTCGCGGCGATCCAAGTGCATAGGGTGTGCGGTCTGAGCAAACACGCGGGAATACGCAAGGTGGATGCGCGCGTGTCAGACAGGCGCTTCAGTTTAAAGCGGTACGGTTGCTGCAGGGTGTTGTCGCGTGTCGTTCAGCTGAAGGTAAGATTAGACGGTCCTCATCGGTCGTATACTGTTAAGCTGTGCGTGTACTATACCGGCGTCTAGATGTGTGCACGCATGCAAGCCGAGCAATCAAGCTGTGTTGTAATTTCTTCCTTTCGTGTGTAGGCTTGGTATGCATGAACTGACATTTATTTTGTCTTAAATCTGTTACTATGATAAACACACCCTGACTGTACACAATGCGCAGTAGGAGCGTGCAGTACCCCTCCATACTCATGTTCCATTTATTTATGTATTCTATTTCATTGTTCCATTTTGACTCCGCCGCGCTGCAGCAACCATTTTGACTCCGCCGCGGCGGACTCGCGTTGCATTTGTTGTTCACGGCCTGAAGTCTCAGGTAAAATTATCATTGTGATATCTGCATCAAAGTATGTCTATAACAGCGCACGTTATAAGTTTTTTTTTTTTAGTTAGTATGAAGCAAGTGAAAACAACCTTGATTCGTGTCAAGCGATGTCGTGCGAAAACGAAACTTTGAAAGCTTTCACCCCTGGCCATTCCTCAATGCGTTGAGCCATCCTGCGGTAAATGCCGGTGCAGTATTCTTTAAAGCTAGATAATTTCAAAAGATTTACACCCGTGTACTTAGATCTAAATGCAAGTGTAAGAACCCCAGGTGGTCCACGTTATTCCGGAGTAACCCACTCCGGCGTGCCTCGTATTCAGATCGTGGTTTTGGCTAGTAGAACCGCATAATTAAATTTTTAATTAAACATGATTTACAACGCTGTCATGCCATTCCTATTGTGTAAATTTTGTTGCGAGTCGTTGGCGGGCATTATCTTGTGGCGTGTCACACGATGTGGTGAATGTGGTCACAGTAAATGTGGCGTGTCACGGATTTTTGTTGTATACACCTGTCACCAGAGACACTTTGCGTAGCGGTCTAATAACCCGATCAGAATGGAAATTCTCGATCACGATTGGTCTATCCTCGAGAAATTCCAACTGGATCGGGCTCGGTCGCGATCGAAAGTTCCCCGTGTGACCGAAATATTAATTTTCCGACCGGAAAATGCTATCATTGATATACGAACTCGTGAATCGTTCATTTATCCAATGCTCTTTTTATTCTTTGGTTTCCTGCTAATCGTTACCTGAGTGGTTTACGTGGGTTAGATTTTTGTAAGTAAAAAGTTCTAAAAAAGTGCATCCAAACTGGTTAGGTGCGGCTTGATATAAAATGTAGTTGGTTGACGTAGACGATATATATGTACATAGTTCGTACAGAAATCAGGCTTAGCTAGATGTAAAGAACTCAACGGAGACGGATAAGGCCGTTCCTCAATTTAATTGAACTTCATCTTCCTCTTCTCCTCTGGTACTCGCGTCACTTCGTCTTCGTCTTGACGGCTCTCCACATTCTCCAGGGCCTCCGACTCCATCTGTCCTGGGATGGTACGGGATGATGTTCCCAGCGGAGCTAACTTCGATTGTCTTCGCCGGAGTCTCGTAGTACACTGACTGAAGGATTCCTTGCTGGCTTGCCGTTTTAGTGACCATGTATGGACCACTAAATTGGCACTTGGGGCCGCTCAGTCCTTCCTTGACGAGTATGAAACTTCCAGGTCCAACCACAGGCAACTTACGATAGTGCCTATTGTCGAAGTTTCTGTTCATTCCAAATTTATATTTCATTTGCTGTTTGGCTGTCTTGGGGGTCTCTAGAAGAATAACGCAGCCGGCAATTCCTAACTGATGATCTGAAGGAAGCCAAGGACTTGTTCCATTTGCAGAAAAGTATGGACTGCAGCCCAACCCCTCCGTGTAGGTGTTATTGTGGTGAGTCACTGCAGCTTCCAAGGAACATTTCCACCCACCAGGGAAGGTAGGGTATAAATCCAAGTACTTCTTGAGTTCGCGAATTAACCTTTCTGCGAGTGTGTTGCCTTCTGGATGGTACGGAGTCGAAAACCTTAGAGTGATGCCTCTCTCTTCCGCCATTCTTCCGAGTTTTTTTGCTACGAAAAGTAGGTCCGTTATCGGAGACCAATACTTTAGTTGCCTTGAAGATGAATCGTTCCATTAGGGCGATTACAGAGTTGGCATCCTCCTTTCCACATTTAGCTGCTGCCATTCTTGTACATTCGTCAATGGTAACAAGGAAAGTCTGCGTCCTCCGCACCCCTTCCCCCTTCTTTTTGACTTCAGCGAAGTCGAGGTGGACAACTTCAAAGGGTACGCTTGAATACATGAGAATGGCCATTTGACACAGGTGGCAAGTTCGGACATATTCGTGTACGTCTTCTTTCATACTTTCCCAAGTAAAGCACTGGTTTATCTTCCTGAATGTCTTTGAGAATTCGTCATGCCCACCTGATTCGGCGCTGTCGTGATAAAAGTCTCAAGATTCTTGGTCGGCATGTCTCTGGCACGTAAAACTTCTCGCCCTGTGGTGGAATTTCCTCTGTTCCCTCCCAGATGTCGATGGCGCACACTTTTTCTGTATTTGCTGCTGATGGAATATGCAGCCTTAATAATGCATCAGTGTCTGGTAGCTTGTCCCCTGGTCTGTGGGTCACTTCAAATGGGAATTGCTGCAGTTCGTTGATCCACCTCGCAATTCTGCCTTTGGGTTGCTAGAGGTTGAGAATAGTGGTAAGTGCTTTGTTGTCCGTAAACAGCTTGAACTGTTGACCTTCAAGATAAGTTTGGAAATATCTTACAACCATTACCACTACAAGTGCTTCCTTTTCTGTAGTAGCGTAGTTTTCTTGCGCTTTCGTAAATGTGTAGGAGTAATAACCCGCAGCCTTGAGTTGGTGCGCTGTTGGCTGTGAGTCATCCCGTTGGTAGAGGACAGCCCCAGTTCCACAAAGTGATGCGTCCATGCAGAGCTCGAAAGGCTTTTTGAAGTCCGGAAGTATCAAGACTGGATCTGGAAGATACAATGTTGACAAGTGCTTGATATGTTTGTTCGCAATGTTTACTCCAGACAAACGTTGCACCTTTCTGTGTAATAGATGTCAAGCACTTAGTCATGGTGGCATAGTGTGATACGAAGGCTCGAAAGTGTCCAGACAGACCTAGAAAAACTTGCAATGAATGCAAATTGTGCGGCCGAGGCAATGTCTTTATCCTATCTACAGATTGCTTTGGTGCTTTTCGTGTGGCCGTCAAACACTGCCCAGAAATAACACAGACCGCTTGAAGGATTCACTTTTTTTTTTTTACATTTATCTTCCACTTGGCTTTACTCAGTGCTTCGAAAACCTGTGATAAATGCTTTGCACGCTGGTCCTCTGTTTTAGAGAACACAATTATGTCACCCATGTAGACATTGCAATATTGACCAACTAGTAAAAGCAGATAGAACATTGTTTATCATTTTTTGAAACCAAGCGCCCGAGTTCTTCCAGCAAATGGGACCCTGTTGTATTCGTACTCATCAAAAGAGGTAAGGAAAGCTGTAAACTTTTTGTATTCTTCTTGGATAGGAACTTGCCAATAACCTTTGCAGAGATCGATTCGCAAAAACCACTCACATCCTTCAGTTTCAATACTTGTAATGAATGACGTGAATTTTTCTTTCATACTGTCAAGGCCGTACATGAGACCTCAAGTTAAGCATATCTTAGAAAGATGAATTGACTATCGACTCAACTTTAGAAGAAAGCTGCTTGGCACAAGAAACGCAGCAGAAGCTGCCGACGCAACTTTGCACCTTCACTGCTTTATCTTGTCGGATTTTCCTTTTGTCTGCCAGGACCTCATTTATGAGACTCGCAGACGCTCCTGTGTCCACCAGCACATGTGCGCCTCTACCATTAATTTTCATTTTGGCATGAAGAACGTTAGTCTTCAATAAATATACAACACCTGTGTCGTTGTATGACACAGATGCATTGTCCTTACAATTTACCTGGCTTTCCATCCCTTCTCTCGCAAGTGATCTCTCTTTCGCTTCTGCATTCATCTGCTCTCTGGTTACTGTGCTGTAGGCATCCACTTGACTGACATTTTCAGCTTTCTTCCGCGTAGTTAGATGTCGGTCGGCATCCGCAAAGGAGTGTACATTAACGTTGTTCAGGGCGAGCAAGAGATCCTCGATGGTCTTAGATTTGGCCAGCTGCTGTTTCTGACAGTCTTTGTTCATGCCTAGCATAATCAGTGGCACAACTGATGTGTTAGGAAGGCTGGCAGTCAGCGAGCAGGTGTAGCCTTCACTTTTCATAAAGGTATTCTTGAAGGCTTCTTTCCGACTCTGTGTCTAAACAAAATGGCATTGTTCCGCCGTTCTAACCAGTTAATTTCAAACAATGTCAGGAAGCTCGTGTTTCCATTAACTCCACGTGTCACTAAGGGGGTCTAAGATTCTCATGTCGAACCACACTTTCGCAATTCCCAACCAAAATGGCCTGAGGTTTCTTGTCATCATTTGAATCCCATCGATTTTGTTGCAGGCGTATTCATAAAAGCCAATCCACATAGTTGCAGTCATTGACATACCATCAAAATTGTCTGGCTTTACGGCATCGTCTTTTGGAACGGCTCTGTGTAATGCCGCCTGGCTCAAGATGTTTAAGAGCTGTGACTGTTGCTCAACCTGCTTTGACTGCATCTGCAGTAAGTTAATCATAATAGATATGGTATTCTGTCCAGAAGGTAACTCATTTGACGATATCTGACAGTAGGTCTCGTCATGGTGCATCTAAGTGCAAAATTCAGCCGTACCTCTCTCTGTCAAGGGACACGCGCATGGGCTTGCCTTGCTGGTGACGCCGATGAGTGGCTTGATCGATGTAGAAGACCTGCCCGAGTCAGTGTCGCTCTTGTCACTGGGACGGTAGCTATCCGGCATGTCTATCTTCCCGTTCGGCGAGTCTTCTCAACGTGCGGCTAGTTTTAATCCTGTCGACTGTGCCAAAATGTAAAGAACTCAACGGAGACGGATAAAGCTATTCCTCCATTTTATTGAACGTCTTTCTTTTCCTCTTCTCCTTCAGTACTCTCGCGCCCCTTCGTCTTCGTCTTGACGGCACTCCACAATGTTGCAAGGCAAACTTATAAAGAAGAAAAAAAAAAAGGGGGCGGGGGGGGGGGGGGGGGGGGGTCAGGTATCATAAGGCAAGATTGCTGAAAGGACATGCGTGGCGAGCATCCCCACCAATATCATCTTCACTGCTCTCTCATGGACCTTCATTCTTGTGCTAATTGAGATCTGTAAGAGTATAATGAAACTTGTCTGAGTTTATATTTCTGGTTTGCAGCATGCATATTAAAAGATGTTTGGCTAAATCAACACTCTGAATGAACACAATTTATAAAACCTGTGTTATTTCTTGCCTCATTATCTCCAAAAGCCATAGGTTCTTGCCTGCACATCCTTGTATTTTGTGGGAACTTAATTGTATTTAATTTAGCGAATAATCTATGTCACCGGTTATGTGCTGTAAATTTAATAAGGCAGGTGGTCAGTGATAAATGCATACTTCTGCATTTCAATTATCTGGAGCTTTTTTATATTGTTCATGAGTTTTGTTCATTTATTGCATAGTTTTTAAACTTTCCCTTTATGAAAGTAGTGTGTTTGGTAGTACAAGCTGTTTGACATTTTCACCTATGGTATGCTCAATTTAATAGGTAGTCTCAGCAGGCGATGACACAAATCACTTCGAACAAATGCACTTTCCCATAAAATGTTCAAAACTGCCTGCCAAACTGGTTTGAAGCAGTTGCTTTGTTTTGCCCTGAACCATGCTGAACTGGTTACCAGACCAGCTTGGAATGGTTCCTCTGTTTTGTTCTGAACTATTCTGAGCTCTAGCTGAAACAGTTCAAGTTCACCTCCGAAATGGTGGCACACATTTTGGTTTAGTTCGAGCTACAATTTGGCAACATTAAGTTGTGCTGATTACAGATCAGTTTAAGTGATTCAATACCTTAGCACTCATCCTGTTATCTTTAATTATTATTTTCTTGCATACAAGCCAAATCAGTGCACCTCATAGGCAGGCAAGGCTGCCAGTATATGTGGTTTGTTTTTATGTGCAGTATTTCTCATGTTATGTTCTGTCTTTTTCTACATGGGACCACAAAACATACCAAATGAAAAAAACCAGTGATGTCGTCATACAGTGAAGGAAGTACAGGCAGGTCAGTAAAAAGAATGAAAGTTTTGTTTTGTGCTGGAAAAGTGATATGACTTTTTGGTGTCTGGAAAATACTGGTTGATATTCTAGGCAATGCCACTAGAAGTGCCTAAAAACAGCTCATCTGCTAAAATCTTAAATTTTGCCACTTCAACTGCTATTGTGCATGATGTTTTCAGAAAAGTGTTAGGCCATGTTTTCGGTTTAACACTGCAGCCTAAATTATGTTTCTATGCTATGCTTAGTTACAAGTCAAGAATGCACCTCAGTGCACCTGCCATTTCTTCCACATTTCATATTCCGAATAGTTCTGTTTTAGCTACACTAGTGCTTATGTGCTTTTGGTAACAATAAAAACTGCTGTTGTTCCAGCAGTTAATAATTATGTGGTTCAATAATATATCTTTCTTTCATGCACTTTAGGAGGACATCTCGGAGAATCAGGAGTCGCAGATGGAAACCAGAGTCTGAAACAGACAATGCGCTGTGAGCAACCTTAACATTTGGAAGCTAACACAGCTCATCTAATAAGATGAATTAATCCATTTCAATTAGAGAAACTCAATTGTAGCATCAACGTTGTTATAAATAGAGGTTCAAGTGTTGCGGTCACACTTCATTTTGAAACAGTTGTTAATGATTTACAGACCATTGTCACACATCTTCTATCAATAGCTGCTGAGTGCCATCTCTGTTCAAAGTTTGATACCATTGTCACTTTTTCACTGTTATTGAATTGTCATCGAGGGCTTTCTATGACAAAACATGTAGCTTGCAAAGGGTGTATAGTGTCTTGAGAAAGACAAGCATCGCTATGCAGAAGAAAGTACTAATGCTCGACTACTGTGGCGAAGAATGTTGCAACGGCTATGCTTCACTATGCCAGCAGTACCAATGCTCACACTGATCAGGCTCAAGTCAGAACCATATCCGGCCATTCACAGTGATTCCACTCCTGTGCCAACTGCACCAAAGTGCGCCAAATGGGATTTACTGCGCCGTCCTGATACAAATATCGACAAAAATTGCGCCTAACTGCGCCAAACAGTCTCTGATTTGACGGCGTCTATCACCGACAATTGCACCACCGGGGAATTAAAACGTGTAACGTGATGATAGGGCGAGCCTTAGTTGCAACCTTAGTTGCGAACAGGAGACGAAACAGCACTAGTGCGTGCGTCCCGATTAAGCCTCAGCGCCATGCATGGCGCCGACACAGCGTCTGCCTTGCAAGGCGGCTCGACGGCAGAGTGTGGCTCATGGCTTCATGGTCAATTGGCGATTCATCCGCGGACGTTATCTACTCCGGAAACATAGCTACCCAGGTGAAAATTTCCAACTGGGAATGCAACTGGTTCCAGTTAAACTGGTTTATGGAACAATTCCCAGTTGGTACCCGTTGCAACTGGTCCCAGTTGGTCCCCATTGCAACTGATCCCAGTTGTAGCCCATTGCAACTGATCCCAGTTGGTCCCCATTGCAACTGGCCCGTGCAGAAGCCTATCAAAAGTGTATTCTGCTGATGGATTTCATACAACTAAGGCAGTTCAGCTATTATTGCTTAATTCCCTAGAAAAAATTCTAATACAAACCCTAATAGCCTATTCGGTTATCGACACTAGTACAGTCTAGTAGGTCTATTAGTGTAATAGGTCTATTGGAGTGAAAGAAAATGTTGCAATGTA
>NC_051154.1:44765102-44786980 GCF_013339745.2 Dermacentor silvarum | reverse complement strand
TCTCCGGGCTACCCATGCGTCGCTAAACGGGCAGCGTCACCCTTTGGTGAACATTTTGTGGTGAAAAACCACGAAAGAGTTCACCACCAAATGTGGTGAACGAAGAAATTTCTTAGCAAAGTCGACGGCTTCAAACATGGCAAAAAAATATGCCTATCAAGAAAAAAGACTGCCTCTGAAATCTGCCGCTTCACCTGATAACTTTCTGCGTTACTATTGACCCTGGAAATGCGATCGCAACATTCCACGACCACTTCTCGACACTTAGAGACAATTACCGTCGTCTTCGACTGAACGTGGCATACACGAACAATTATCTGTACCGCATAGGCCGTACCACTAACACCTACTGTGATAACTGTAGCAGCTTAGAGACAATGGAGCACATACTACTAGAATGCCCGCGTACCGCGACGAGAGAATTTTTTGAGCTACAAGTGGACATGATTGGCCACGATCCGTTAACGTTACCAAGCATCTTAGGTCCAATGGCCGGCCCTTCAAAAATAGTGCGGGTTTGGATTATTGTTCAAATACCTGTCAGAAATGGTCGAATCGGAAAGCTTTAAAGATTCACCATTCATATCGAAAAGCCTAAATTTACCCGCCATCTCACCTGTAAATATTAGTATCAGGCCACTTGCGCTTTCGTATTTTTTATTCTATTTTTTTTTTTCACACTCTCCTCTGGAATTGTTTAAGCCCATTCCTCATCCCTATACAGAGTAGATGCCAGCGGTTGCATACGCGCCGGCAAAAAATCTCTGTGTTCTAATAAAGAGTCTCTCTCTTTCTCTCTCGCGGTACACTGAGAACAGCTAAGCGTACAGCGCTTACATGATACTATACCACCATATTTAACAGATCGTCTTTGCCATAAGGATAGAGCAGTAGAACGAGCTGCCAGAATAAATTGTAATTGAGCGCGCCACAAAAAATAAGCAGTTACTGACAGCCTATTTCCAGAACTAATTACTTTACTACACCTCTGCCATGCCTAAGTCCGCAATTCTTCAATATGCTCATACGCTTTCCCTTTGCACCCTTGACATGTTTATATAACTTTCTTTTTTTTATGACTAATGTGGTTATTCGCGTATATGCTCCCCCCCTTATGTAATACTCTGAAAAGAGTCTTTGAGGGACAATAAGTAATGATGATTGCGATAATGATGCATACGCCAGAGCGAACAAGCATGATGCGAGCGAGCGCGAGTAGCACCAATAAATTTATAAAAAACGAAGGTTTCCGCGCTTACACGACGGGGTTTGGCGTTGATACTGTTGGGTCGGTCGGTATCTTATATATATATATATATATATATATATATATATATATATATAGAGAGAGAGAGAGAGAGAGGGAAATCGCAGAGTATCGAAAGCGAGCCCACCGAGCTGTGTTCGGCGTAATAAGTCGCGCAATAAATAACGACACAAAACCTCCACATATATAGTGTCGGCTCATGGGCATCTCTTAAGCCTTTTATCTCTCAATGAAACAGCGTATGATATCCAATGGCTTCCTTGGTTTACTTGATTTTATTTTCATTGATTTGGCCATTGGTTATGTGCTACTGCATATGTGACTGCAAGAGGTACAGCATCCTAAATGTATGTAAATACAGTATGTGTCTAACTTCTCTTCAAGTGCAAACACTTTTCATCAACATTCTTCTATTGACAAGCATCATACATAGCATCCGTCCACGTGAAATATCTGCGTGCACATCTTACAATACGCATCCGCCCTGACTTGGTGCTCGCATTTGGGCAAATTGTGAACAGTGTGGTGCATAAACACAAACATTGCATGAGAGTTCACGCTGCACTGGATGAAAATAAACACAATTGTACGCATAGCCTTTGATTGTACAGCATTTAATACGAACCACTTCACTAAATCTTCGCTTTAATAGATTCCAACATGTGCGCTGCATCTGCATTTTTTTTTTTCAGTAACTCCCTCGCATTACTGAAGAAACATCGGCTCTCTTACCTGTAATTACTAAACGCCGTCAGCTGTTGTGGGCTCATCCACGCTTTGCCGCATCTGTCTTCCGCCTGTCCGGTCATCGGTGTGTGCAGAGTAAAAAAGAAATGAAAAATGAAAAAAAAAAAAAAAAAGAAGGAAAGAAAGCAGGCGTGGCAGGCTATTAGAGGTTAGCGGGTTGCAGCTTAGCCCATAGTGAGTATCTGTAGCATGTGTTATAAGTTCCTTAAACAATATCTGCTGAAATCATGAAACCTGTAGGTAATTGAAGCAGTTGCATTGAGAGAGAGAACTATAAATGAAAGGCATGGATCTTAACCCGGACTGAGTCCGGTTGGCTACTCTGCTGTGATGGAAGGGGCGGAAAAGATTAAGACCAGGAGAGAAAGTCCACTGTCGATGTGGTCGACGTAGTGAAAGTACTCTACTCCGTAACACAGATGGTCGCTCAGTCCGGTAGTCTTCAGAAATCGCACCAACTCGTTCGCGGTCTTCTGCAGCTGGGATATGCGAAACCATGGTCCCAAGATCTTGTCCATTGACAGTTACGTTGAACATGTGTACACGGTGCGTGGGTGCCATGGCAGTTGGTTGAGTGACTTGTCAATTTTCTAACGTTTCATGTAAACTTCTGCAGACTTGAGTGATGTCTGTGAGTATTATAGGGCATGGACTAAATATTACATTTGGAAACTGTTGGGGATCATTGGGGGTTATATATATATATATATATATATATATTATATATATATATATATATTATAGTATTAAGCGAGAAAATGGAAGGTAATTTTGCTGTTAGCTGACGTTGCTGTTGACGTATGCTCGCATATATCTGCTCAAGGTTCTCAAAGCTCACGCAGTCAATACTTATCTAATACGTGAACGTGATGATATAGAAAGAGCACTGTTTTTACAGCTCTTAATATCACAAATCAGTTTGTATATATCGTCACCTCACACAAAAATCTAATCGCAGCCTGCTTTCTTCTCAAATGTGTGACAAATTACCAATCCCGTCATATCCTGGCAGAATCGCCAGGAAATTAAGCGGTGATAAAACCACTGTAATGCTGTGTGTGTGTGTTACTAATGTATGCGTTTGAATATAACCGCGTGAAATGATTAGGCTAAGCCTAATAGTTACTTATAAATTGATAGTCATGTAGGGACATTGCTCATTACATTAAAATATGTATTATTTCCGGACTTATATTACAATTAACGAATTTAACATTACTTTAACCCGATATGTACGCGTAGTTGCCCTTTACATTGATGTACACACGCTTTGCTAAATTAATGGTTATCAACATTATTCTTTCACCGATGTTGCACTAACACTGTAATGTTATAGGATCCGCAGCCCCGTCATGCAGGCGCCTCTTGCCTCGCTTACCTTGGCCGAATCATATGTGCGCATATATGTATGAATAATGTATATATGTGTGTGTATGTATGCATCGTGTATTTGTACATCTTTTATTTTTGCTATTTCTGTCTGCCAAAATAAAGCACGGCTACTAACTACTACTACAGATTTGCATAGGCAGACCTCATATTTCCATACTATATAAGTGAAAGTTATCGGCACGAACGACTACAATTTCGACTTCAGTTGCTCAACTGGAGTGGTTTAATTGAACTCCCTTAATCATTAGTTCCGCTCAAGAGACAAAGTCCAGAGCGATTTCCCGGTCACTCTTTCTAACATGGCCGAACTCATCGCTGCATGTTCTCCGAGGTCATCGGCCTGAACAACATTCCAGACACACTGACGAAGCGATCGAAGATGCAAATGTCATTTACCTTCTTTTTTCCTTCCTCCATTGCAACCTGCGCGGCAATGCACCAGTGTGATATCACAACTCATCAAGAAACAACCCTGACCGCAGGCAAAGCGTGCTCTGAGAAGACCAGCGTATACATGGTCTTTCCTGCTCGTAACAGAGGCGCGATCCGGCGCGCATTAGATTGCGCCGACACGCCACATTGCGGGTAGTCGCTTGTAATTACCCGCTTCCTTCCTCACAGGCATAAATTGCTCTCGCCTGAGCGCAAAAAGAAGCCGCGACTTTTGCGGTTCACTTGGTGGGCGCAAGCGTTGCCTCCAGTTACGCCGCGTTGGCGCAAGCATGCGTCGCATGCACGCAGTTCTATCCGCCGGCGTGCGAGCGCTCGCGGACATAGCCTTGTTTACATTGGATCACTCGAGAAGGAAGAAAAATGGTTTGCATTAGCCGATCATTGGCCAACCAAATGACCATTCTCTATTTCTGTTATGGGTAAAGAGCATTTTCCTCTTCAATTGCAAACGTGTGGCATATAGTAATAAACACCGGACAACGCCAGTTTAAGAGCTGCGTGGTCTACGAGATTCTTAGCGTGGTTGTCAAAGCGGACGGGTGTTTAGGGCAGACTTGCACGTACAGATAAACAACGCGCAAAATAAAACGTTACTTGTTGTTTCTCAGCTGAGACATCACTAGAAACTGTACTGCCGAAGAGCCGGCGTTATACCAATAAAATGCCCCCACCAAAGAGTAAACAGATAAAACAGGGTTGCAATGTAAAATAATAAGAAGAGAACGGCGAAGGCATCAAAGATCTTCCCGCACGTATTCGATCTGAATAAGTGGATCGCAAGGAGTGGTCGCCATTGCGCGGCCGTATACATTTGTTCGAATTATTTTTGCAGACGTTGGTTCCTCTTAGGCTTTTCAATTTAGAAGTATAGATAGCAATACTTTTAATTCAAGCCTTCAATGCGTCACGTGAAGAAAAGTGAACGATTCGAAAACTGAGCTAGCGTCCGTGCACGGATGCGCGCATAAGATGCGTGCATGGTTGCGCTGCACCTGCGTGTTTATAGAAATCACTGCCTCTATAGCTTGCTTAGCCCGTAATACTTACAGCTCAGTCTCATTACAAGGGTATAGTTGACTGAGCCGTGATTGTTTCAACGCAATTTCGAAGCAGGAGTGAAATTAGGAACACTTTAATGCAAATATTTGCGTAGTCGTAAAACCGCAAATGTAAAACTAATTGCAGTGTAAAAACAAAACTTGCATAGAAAAAAAGAGGACAGGAGTTCACTTTTCCGCAACGCGTATTATATCGTGTTATATGCGAAAGGATCTACAGAAAAGCCCTCGTCTACTTCCTCATATATATATATATATATATATATATATATATATATATATATATTTAATGACTGCTACGCATGGTGTGGCACTGCTATACACAGCACGTGTGGCACGTAAAACCGCAGAGTTTAATCTTTTAAATCACGGCCCAAACTTCCTTATTTTCTCATTTTTTACGAAGCACCAGGCGAAAAACGAAAGTAAGCTGACGCGGTCAAAGGTGACCATACAAGCCGATACTTAAAGAGAGAGAACAAAGAATTATGGCAGAAGTCAGTACCGCTAACATAAGTATACTTAGAATGTGATGATTGTGACGGTCTCGACAGCTGCGCGCGCGTCCGTCACGGGCGTTCTTGCACGCCCTCATGTATCAAAGCGACGTTTCTTTACCTCGTATCTCATTACAAGGCTTGCGATTTCGTGCACAATGTGACGCGCTCAACACACCTCGATATTTCTGTTGGCTACCTCGAAAGTGGAAAAAGTACGCCTGTATTGCTATAAAGAAATGCGTGACCACTGAGGGGAATAGACCGATCCCACCGACCGATCTGCGCATGCGCCGGTTTTCCGGAAGTAGCACTGACACCATCTTGGTTGTAGTCAACTATATAGTCAACCACACCACCGCAGTCCGCGCTCGTTGAGTTCTACGCACGAGCTTCCCAGACATATCTGCGACTCCACCACCGAGAAACATTCGTCATGTATTTAAAGAAATTGCATCGGCTGTTCATTGCAGCATGCGAGGCGAACGTTGAAAAGTGCCTGTACCTCTTTCCTTTCGGTTGTTACCCGCTTATAACGCGTTGAGTATCGTATTTTTTCGAGCTTTGTATGTAGTACATGCTGATGTACGCGGTCGTTTTGCGTTACTATTTTTGCGCACGTGCATCTCGGTGACTGCAACGTTATGTTTGCTTAGCGACGGACATAATAGGATTTGTATACCTGTTGGAGACAGGTTTGAAATGCGGCGCCAAAACTTTCGTTCCCTACTTACCTACATGGGTTTCGCGCACGACTTGCAGACTTCGGTAACAGCGATATCTAGAAGTTTAGAAGTTCTTATGTAAGCTAGGCGGCGTTTTTAACATAAAAACGCCGATAGCCAATCATCACCAAGTCATCGATAGCCAATCAATAGCTAATCGATAATTGATCAATAATCAATAAATTCCGGAAAATGCTGGGCATGACTTGGTAGTGCTTAGCCTAGCCCAAATACGTGGCCAATAACTTGCGATAGCCAATCAATAGCTAATCGATCAATAATCAATACATTCCGGGAAATGCTGGGGATGACTTGGTAGTTCTTGGCCTAGCCCAAATACGTGGCCAATACCTTGCGATAGCCAATCAATAGCTAATCGATAATCGACAAATAATCTATAAATTCCGGGAAATGTGAGTACACGGGTGTTTTCGCATTTTGCCCCGATCGAAATGCGGCCGCTATTCGTCCCCGTATTCTCACGCTGTGTATTACCAGTACCACTTATTAATCCGTTGGATCCACGTCTCTCGAAGCCTTCGCTCTTTAGGAAACACATAGAATCCGAAGCCTTTGTCCCTTGTGTGGTTGTTGTACCAGCCAGGAACGCAGCAGGTCAATCCTCCCTTCGCACGATGGCTCTACACGAACCATAAAAATTGCCAAAAATCGTTCGGATACAGAACGCACAGGCACTTCGGGCGGCTGGAGCGGCCGGATGACTACAAGGACCAGCATGCACCGCGGCAGCGGTGGCGTCGTGAAACTGGCTGGTGGGATCGGTCTATTGAACCCCTGTCTTCCAGCACCTCAGCCCAATACTACAACCATCAGGCCACGGTCGCACTTTTTTTTTCTTCTTCATTGCCACATTGAACATTGAACATTGAGAAGCACAGCAACAGGTATACATTTGGGTATACCAGCCTCTATAGGAACTGGCTTTGCGCGATCCCGTCAAAATTCGCGCATGTTTAACAATGTGTCAACGCTTGGAAGTCATTCAGGCTCTGGGGTTTGAAACTGGTACACAGCTACGATTATACTGATGTTTTCCCTGGAATGTATCCTTATCGGCTTATGTATCCTTATCCTTAGTTTGCGCTGTGTGGAGGATAGCAGCTTTGCGACTAAAGAAAGCTGAGAAGCAGTGGAATTCAGCGATCCCGTGATGCGCCAGTGGCTTAGAAAGCATTTCCGTCCATAAGGAAGAATTGAGCACCGCGGAGAAGGGAAGCTCTTCGCCCATCGCTCCCGGACGACGTTCGCACCCCAATATCAATCTCCTCTGGAGGCCTCCACCCTCTAGGCTTGGGTCCTCTTCTAGTGGGACGTCTAGTAGTCCGTCTGGAGGTTGTAGCCATTGTAACTGTATCGATGACTTCAGAGTGTGCAGTCTGCAGCGCCTGATAGTCTTAATTTGACGATTCCAATCTGACAAAGTTGTCTAGCAGCATCCATCTTAAAGCACTGTCTAAATAATTGTAACCTGTGACTATAGGGTTCACCTTTCTCGTTTTTTTTTTTTTTTTTTTTTTTTTTTTTGTGGACACCGGTTGGTGGGCTTCGGGACCTGTAATGCGCCCTTGAACTACCCCTGTCACATCCCACAGAGGTCCAAGGAACAAGGGTAACAACAGAGGTTTTTATTCAAATGCTACAGAAAAAATAGAAAAGGTGAGAAAAAACCAAAGACAGAAAATGAAGGGTAAATGTAACTAGGTAGAGCCCAAAAAGTCCATGCAGAGTTGATCAGTGGGAGCCCGAACAAGGCGAGCGAAGTCACTAGATAGAACACAAAGGTCCATTCAGGGTTCAGCAAAGTCTACCGATGAGCCACGTGATGCTGGTATATTTCACGTGACGCGGTGACAACCTCGCTCACGACCAGCTTCTTAAACAATTTAAGAGGTCGGTATAGCAGCATCACCTCTAGGTGCTACACCCGTTAGTTTTCCGAAAGCGTGCGCCGGAAGGAGCTTGGGGACGGTGACCGACGCGATGGGGGCGAGCGGGAGAAGCGGCGATGTGGCGAAGGAGAGCGGCTAGGTCGGGTGGGCCGAGAAGTGTCGCCAGGAGTTACTGGTTGCGTGTGCGGTGGGAAGCGAGAATCAGCATGATGAGGCGGACGGTCGGATGGGAGATATGGCCAAGGAGTCGAATTCCACGAAGAGCGGCAGTGACGTGAAATATGACCGATACGGCCACAAGTGAAGCATATTGGCCTGTCGTCTGGAGTGCGCCATTCAGCCGGGTTGCGATACCGCGGAGGGGCATTCCCGTTTCGAGGGCGCATGGCAGCGGTGGACGAAGCGCAGTCAGGCCGATTAATGAAGCAGACGTTGGTCAAGCCAACGTTGGCCAATTCCTGGCGTACGACGGTCTGGATGAGGGAAACGGTGGCCTGGCAATTGTCGGAGCCAAGGGTTGGGGTTGGCATAGGAGATGCGGCTTCGATTTCACGCCGGATGATGTGGACGATGTCATCGGAGCGATTGGGCGTAGGCAGACTGCGGAGGTCTTCGCAAGTGTACGTAGCAGCCGTGTTGGGGAGGTGGGGGAATGGGTGGGCAATGCGACGGCTCTTGGCTTCTTCAAATCGCCGGCATTCGGTAATGATGGCTTGTACAGTTGAAGAATTCTTAAACACGAGAAGGTGAAAGGCATCATCGGCTATGCCCTTAATTACATGTGCGACTTTATCAGCTTCGGGCATCCTCGGATCCACTTTCTGGCACAGAGCGAGCACGTCTTGAATGTATGTGAGGTAGGACTCGGTGCACGTCTGGACACGCGAAGCGAGGTCTTTTTGAGCGGCGCGCTGACGTCCAACAGGCTTGCCAAACAAATCCGTGAGCTTTTGTTTACAAATGTCCCAGGTGGTAAGTTCCTCCTCGTCAGTCTGAAACCAGACGCGTGCCGTTCCCGCGAGATATATAGAATATCAAATTAGCCAGCATGGCGGTCTGGTTCCAATGGTTGCTCTTGCTCACCCGCTCATAAAGTTGCAGCCAATCTTCAACATCCGTGTTGTCAGTGCCAGAAAAGGTGCCGGGGTCGCGCGGTTGTGCCAGAATGACGGTTGGCGTGGGGGCCGACGAGCCCGAAGCATCCTCGCCTTGAGCTGGCATGGTAGATGCAGCCAAGGAGCGCCCGCTGCGTAAATCCGTCTTGCGCTTTACCCCGCACCTCCACCAAAAATGTTACGGGGAAAAGAAGCAAGGAATATATTTACACTGTATTTACAAGAATGGTAGCGGCTGACAAGATCATAGCTCGCGAAGTCCGGAGCGTCGTCTTCTTCAAGACATCTCCAAACGTCTTCTTCATCGCTGTCACAATATGATCGTGAACAGATCTTGTGCATGGCTGTGTCATTTTTGGGGTCCCAAGAGCCCACGGCACCAACGATGATGGCGTCGACAGTTACGCGCTCGTAGCGTTGTGCAAGATGTTGTCGCACGGGCTCGTCCTTGGAGATCTTGGCGTTGCGGGCTTCGTTGAAGGCGTCTGGTCGGCTGTCGAAAGGACAGCAGACGTCGATGACAACCGCTTCCTCACCGCGCGCCATGACTAGGTCTGGGCGGAGATTGGGGTTGCCTACTGGCCGGTTATCATAGGTGATGGAGAAGCGGTTCCGGCACGCAGTGTGGAGCCGAGCCACGATGTTGTTGTGGCGAGCCGTATACATGGCGCTCTTGGACATGCAGTAGCAGAGTACGTGGGGCAGGGTCTCCTTTGTGTACTCACAAGCTCTGCACCGCTGGTCACGGCCAGTCATCCACATGCAGGCTCCGTTCAAAGGTAGGAGGTTGAGCCTGGCTATGTGGATGAAACGCCAGTCCGCAAACAAGGTCAAATACCCAGTGTGCATAAAATGGGAGCTGGTGGAATCGGCGGCCACGCACTGTAACACCTTGCCCTGGTTGGGCTTGTTGTGAAGAGCTGCATCCCTGTCAGCCGATCGAATGGCGCGGAGCATGCTGATGACCTTCCTGCGATGGGTTGGGGTGAGTGTGTGGTCACCGCAGGTTATCCGGACGCCATCAGGGTGCAGCTTCCACAGAACATCCAATCGGCGGGATGCCATCCGTGCCTCCGTCCAGGCGGATCGAAGCTGCGACGATGGCGCCCTGAAATCGCCCTCCGTGAACCCGCTGATGTAGTCCTCGACATCCCGTTGCACCACCGGCCGGCGAAGTCGCTTGGACACCCCATCAAACAGGCCCTGAGACGCCATGTCACGCCAAGCTCCAGATCCCTGGACGTCAGCAACTTAAAAGCGTTGTCGACGCGGCAGAGGTCGCTGAGCTCGGCAGCGAGTGATATTGCCGCCGCTCCCCAATGTGGGCTGTCCTAGAGATACTCATTCGACGCGTTAGATGGTAAGTAGAGCGTCCTCTTCCAGAGAGGACGCAATTGGCATTGTCAAGACGCTACCAGTTGTCTTTTCCCAGGGTGCCCCACCTCATAATGAAGTTCAGCCCTGGGAAGACGAAGGTCCTGACTGCATCGAGGCGCTGCCAGAGAGTCAGCGTAGAAGTCAGTAATACCGTGCCCTTCTGGATAGCCTGGTCAATGATGGTAACGTCGTCGGTGAGAATATGGAACCCCACCGGACGGCCCAGGAAATTATGCGCATCGAAGTCGGCCATGGCAGGAATGGTGGAACCCGCAACCATGAAAGGTCTGGTCCCCACCGGATGGACGCCGCCCAGATGGAGAGAGCGGTACTTGGTGGGGTTTAGCGACAGACCTAGCTCCGACGCCACCACTGCGGGCCTTGTCCAGGCGCTCCTGGAGGACGAAGTTATGCTCAAAGACACCATCGTGCGGGAGGAACCCTTTCTGGCAGTGGGAGAGGATGTCGTGAGATCCCAGCCACTCCTGCAACCGCCCGCCTAGGCACTTGGCAAATAGCTTGGCAGCCGTATTTCCAAGAGCAATAGGCTGGGTGGGAGCAGGTTTTGGGTAGAGTGACCTAGAATATATGGGAGTGTCCAAAGCGCCGGCTCCGGCGAGGGCCTTTTTCTGTGAACTGCCGCGCCGCTGCTGCTCCGGGCACGTGGGCTTTCCGCACTCGCGAAGCGCACGGAAAGTGAGGGTCGTCTGCTACGCGCTGTAGTTTTAGTTTTCTGCGTTCAGTTTCTACGCTAAGCACTTAAAGTCTGTTTAACTTCAACAGTGTGGTGCTGCATGGAGCTTACCCATCTTCGAGTGTTGTCCTTCTACTTGGGCAGCAAGAGAATGCAAAAACTAACGTGTCATACTATCAGCGCGGCCTAGCTCCGGTGCTAGAGTTCGGAAAATGCGGTAACTGTGCTTGCTTAGAAACACGCAAAATGAGCCCGCGCAAGGAAAGAACGTAAAAAACGGTATTTGCATGGATATGCGGGCAATATCACCATGCTTGCAAGTGTAAGAGTAACGAAAAAAGTAAATTACTCGCGCAGCCAAGTGAAATACTTACGTGCGTGCAGTGACCGCTTCGCTCAGCACTACGCGCTTTTCACTCGCGGTCAGTAGTGGTTTACAGCCATATGCTTATGTATTTATTCGACAATTTTTTAGCCTCGACGATACTTTATTATGAACAGAGCACAGTGAGAAGGTGTAAAGGAAACAAGAGAAAGAGCAGAGATGACCCTAACGCCGCAATATTAATTGTTGGCTTATTTCGCTTCAATACAAACCTCGCACACGATGTATCTTAAAGTTCACCGTGAGCGAAGCTTGGTCCAAATTCAGACATTCGAAAGAAAAGCCATTCCAGCCAATAGGTTAACAAACAGAAAATAGGTAAACAAATATATCTTTTCTACATTGAAATGAATAGATAAATACTACTGGCCTAGCCATTTACTCATCTGTTATGTAAAAGTTATTGACGTAATCGCCTTGTTTTAATAATTCGTGAATATTCTCTGAAATTATCAACATGTAACTTCTCATAATATCATAGTTATTGCTTAACGTGGGATTTTTTACGTAAACTAACAAGCATTAGCGTTGCGTGACGATGTTTGTGTTTGCATTATATTGAGTGGAAAATCGTCTTGAAAATTACTGTCTTTGATGCACTACAAATATCGCTATTGATTCTACAGTTCCCTAAAATAGTTACCTTCGATAAGAATAAAACATGAAAGGTTTATGTAGTTGCCTCTACAAGTACGTAATTATTGATCAGTAAGTATATTTGGTGTGTACGAACGGAGCAAGCATACGTAATAAATATTCCTGAAGTTACTTTCATGTTAAAATTCGCTTAATGTTTGCGCTCTTGCAACACAAGAAGGCGAAAGACGAGTTGCACATCCGTAATGCATCACGTTCGTTTTCTGACGTTCGCTCGTAATTATGAAATGAGGCATACGTACACAATGTTGCACTGTTAGCGTTTCATTTATTTTGGTTTGTCCTGTTTTTGTCACGTATAGTTCTCGCTTACCCTTTACCTACACGCCGTGGTAGCTTAGTGGGTTTGGTAGGTTGGACTGCTAAACTCGAGGACGTGGGTTCGATTCCCTGCCACGGCAGCTTACATTTCGATGGAGGCGAAATGCATAAAACACCCGTGTACATAGATATAGGTGCACGTTATAGAACCCCAGGCGGTCGAAATTACCAGAGCCCTCCAATAGCCATATTGTCTCTCATGGCCATATATTGTGATTTTTGGATGTAAAACCCCCAAAATTATCATTACTATTATTACCCTTTACCTGTGCTCTGAGTTCTTCATGATATATGGGTAAGTTCGACACGTTGAGATCGAGATTGGCATTCAACACGTTCTTATCGTCACACTCACACCATCAGAAGGATTTCTGGCCGAAGAATGCGGGTTTGCATCACACGTCATATTGTTACCGTTAATCGTGACGTGAATGCAAGTATGTCAGTTACTAATGCCATGACCCACCAGCCATCTTGGTCAGACATTTGTGCATTTACACGCTATACTTTGGTATATATACCAAGTGAACGAGACGCGAGAGTCACGCAGTTTGTATTTATTTTTCGTACCGCGGCCCCACCGACGGCCACATTCCGCCTCCCAAGAGCCAGGTAAGGATTTCGCCTTAATAAAGAAACAGCAGAGCATGGGAGGCAGTCTTGTAAAACAAATCGAATGCATCAAATAAAAGAAAGGAAACGATAGGATGTAAAAGCGTTCGCATGAGCTAGCCACATCTGCTATACGTTCTCCAGGTTATCGCGATCTCCAGCTTATTTTCTTCTGCAGCACTTTCACGTTGCTCATTCCACGCATAACTAAATGAAGTAAGCGCGCACAATGCGTTGCTCAAACAGCCGCGTAAGCGCGGACCAAGCGAGCTAGAAGAATATAGACAAAATACCCGTATTCACAGCCGGCAGACGCGTTCTCTGTGCAGCGAGTCACTGCAGTATACTACCTTGCAGTGACGTGGCACGTGCTTAATATATCCCAAATTATCACGATGTTGGCTAATAGCAACCAAAATATCAGGCTCGTGGCAGACGCCCGCCGCCTTGGCGCGGCTTCCGCAGCGGAGAAAGCCCACGGGTCCGGTACAGCAGCGATGCGGCGCGGGAGTTCACAAGAAAAGGTCCTCGCTCCTCCCATGCATTCGCGCGGCGCTTTGGACACTCCCCAGTATTCTAGGTCACTCTAGTTGTGGGGCTCGCCGAGATGCTGCGCGCGCCATGGCGCCCTGGTTCTCGTGCCACTTGACGTGGTTGGCAAGGCCCTGTGAATATGGGAAAGAGGCCACACAGTGAGGACACTGGTGGCGTGCCCGGGTGGCAGGGGCCTCCAGGCTGCCACCTGCAAAGCAGACATGGCCTGAGGGGCGCAGTGACAGCTCCTCTCCACAGAGAGAGCACTAGTTGGACTTTGTCACTATGCGGACCTCGTACTCCTGTTCGAGGTGGCGAACCAAGGACTGCCGTAGGGAGGTCCCGGTTGTGATGCCGGGCGAGCAGTCAAGCGGCTTGGTGGGGAAGAACCACTGGCTCACCAAGCGCCTAGCAGGTCCTAGGTCTAGGGCAGGCCACAAGGTGGTCGAGGTCTAGGCCGAGGGACGTAGAGACCAGGACCATGGCTCCGTCCTGGTGTCGGACCTTGACACGCCGTCCAGGTGGTCCTCCCAGGCCAGTCCGGGTGGAAGGCAGGGCCACCAGCAGCAGGCGATGCCGGGCGAGCAGGCAGGCGGAGATGGTAGGAAAACCGCTGGCTCACCAAATACCAGGTCGAAGCTGGTCGAAGCCTTGGACGAGGGTCCGATGACAGGCACAGGGACAGCGGTCAATCCTGGCGCCGGTCCAGTAAGAGTGGCTCGTACCCCCGTAGGCAAGGGCGCATACCCCCGGACGATGGGCTCCAGGAGGTTAAACCTGTAAACGCGCCTTGAACTACCCTTGTAACACCTGGGACCTGTAGAGGCCCCAAGTGCAAGCGTAAGAACGGACACTACGATCTGCTTCTTAGCCCTAAAGGCCGGCCCACGTCGGCCATGTCTAAGTTCGCACCGCCCTCTCTTTGTCGGCGTTCCAACCGCTTGCGTGCCTATAGTTTCCTGCCACTTTCCCGGGGCGGCGGCACCGTCGCGCGTGTATATAAGTCACGGTGCCGTTCTGCATTTTGAATTTCACTTCTCTCGTAGTAATGAGGAGGCTGCGTGTAGTGCGCACTCCCGGCGACGATTGCATTCTCGTCTCTGTTCCTGCCGTCGCTCTTCGTAGGCGCGTTGCTTCTCGGGAGTCCGGACTATACGCGGCCTCCCCATTCTGTGTCACCTCTGTGTCGTGTGCTAAACAGCTTCGCTGGTCATCCACCTTCACAAAGTGAAACGACTCATGAGGTTTTCCAGATCGGTTTGTTATTGGAGGCGACAAGAAATAGAATGCCCTGTTATGGCACGTATACACACTAGCGGCAAAACGCGCGCGGCCCGCCGCCGGCGGCAAGACGCGCGCCGCGAAAGCAGCCGCGAAACATGTTTTTCTTGCCGCGGCAGGGATCGCTCTTGGACCGATTTTTTGCGGTTTGCCACGTGCCGCGGATGAAGGAGACCAATGAGAGCGGCCCGCTTCCGTGCCGCTGCTGCGTTTTGCCGCCGGCGGCGCGCCGCGCGCGTTTTGCCTAAAGTCCCTATATAAGAAAAGTACCGCCATCTACTCTTTCCTCCGCCGCCTCCTCTCCTAAAGCGCTTGTTTTTTTCTTTATTTTTTGCTTGCGAAAGCCAAGTCGACGGTGGCGCACCTAGAAAGTTACACCGTGTAGAAAGTCCACGTTGAAGCTTTCAGGCCGGGCGCGCGCCGCCGCCGGCGACTGCGGCTGCGCAGAGCACTTTCAACATGGCTCTGAGGCGGAAAAAAAAGAAAATATAAAGAAGTGAAAAGCGCGCGCTATCATCGTCCAATCGGAGATACAGGAGAGAGAGAAGCGGCGTTTATCAAAGGATGGCGGTACTTTTCTTATATAGGAACTTTAGTTTTGCCGCTAGTGTGTACGTGCCATTGCGATACCGCCAGGAGGCGAGTGCGACTGCCAACGCACTCACTCAATTTGCCTAGAGTAGCGTCCGCAAGCGACGTGCCTTCCCCGCCCTCACTCATACTGGAACTGAGGTAACCGACGGACCGTGTCGGGACCACGTGACCAGCCCTGTCTAACCAACGGAGGAAACCATTTTCAGCAGCGCATGCTGCGGTTTCGCGTCAGCAAATTTACCGCCCATCTTGAGCCATGTGTCCAGTTCCTGACAAGAGTGGCACGGGCGTACATGGCAAAACGTAGAGCGCATGCTCATGCACAGATAGTGGCTGAACGCATCGGGCTAAAGCAAACGTTGGTACGGCGCGCATCTGTTATCGTTCAAAATGTCATCCGATTTTCGTTGTCTCGGAAAGCGGCAGCACATTTCAGTTGCACGCTCGAACTGCCGTAGCTCATCGATCCTGACCAGCGCTGGTATCCCATTTTCAGTTTAAACCGACAACACTGAACCCTACTTATGAGCTGCATATTTTAAAAAAGCTTCATAGCTAATCCAGCAGTAATTAACATGGCATGACATTCCAAGTAGGCCACAACGGTATTACAGTCCCCAAATCCGTGGGGGGGGGGGGGGGGGGGGGAATCTCGGTATTCCATCTAGAACAACCATGCAAGATATCCTGTGAGGTAGAAAACATCGATGACTACCGCTTTTTCGTAGGGTGGTGCTGGCAACGGCAGAATGCAAGGTAATGTCACGGAAGGAAGGAGACAGCGCCGCCAAACCACGCGTGTTGGCACCGTTCAAGCCCGATAACAGGGTTTCTTTCTCTTTCGAGCTTTACTTTCGCCAGCGATCTCGCGATTCTTTGGTCAAGTGCACCTTGACCCAAAAACGGCTACGAGGGCAGCATCTCCATGAGCGATGCTCACACTGTGTGCTCGCAAAGGAGGAGGAAAAGAAAAGAAAGAAAGAAAAACGGCCTCAGTTATACGTATTTGCGCATGGTCGCATATCGCGAAGGCAGCCCGATATCAGTCACCCATTGTTTCATCTATGTGATACAGCAAGACAGATATATGCCCCCATTGATTTCGCTATGTTTTTTTTTTCTGTTCCCATTCATGTCGAGAGCCAATGATCGTAGCCATTTATCAATCTTCATAACGCATATTCCTGTCCCTTCCCGTGAAATATCATACATATCAGCGAGTGCTTATTTCGAATAGCCAGCTCAAAGCCTATCTTTATAGATTATGATGTCACCATGGGCGACTTTTATGCTCACGAATAGGTTTGGATCCAAGCCTTGTTTCTTTTCTTTAACACAATGCTTCAGCACACATGGATAATTGTCCCAGCGCATGTGTTTTAACAGCGAAGCTGTTTTAAGCCAGCCGTAATTTGTGGTTTGCGGTTCGTATCAAGAAATAAAAGAAACTTTCTTGCCGAGGCGGGATTCAATCCCACGTACCAACGGTCCCAAGGCGAGCGTCGTAACCACTAGGCTACACAGCCGTGCACACGCTTGCAGAAGATGCATTTATGTGAACCATATGATTGGCGTTCGAGCGTCGTCGTCTTCGTCCACAGCTGGCGCGTTCACACGCTCGCGCTCTGCGAGGTGAAGAAGAGGTTACGCGTGCTATGCTCGGGAGAGAGATAAAGAAAATGAGAGCGACAGCGAGAGAAAATGCATTCTCGGAGCGGGTCTGCTGGAACGCGTTGTCGGCATTGCAACGCGGTGTCGGTGTTGCTTGCAAGCTGCGCTATGCAACGCGCAGTGACGGCCGTAAGTCCGAGATGCGCGAAAAGAAATTATCATCATCATGTGCAATAAGATAAAAAGTTCGCGCGCACTTCCAGAAAATGCTGGGCTACGATCGCCCAGCTTCGCTGATGCAAGCATTGCGCGGCCGAGTGCAAGGTTCAGCGGTTTTTTTTTTTTTTTTTTTTTGTAAAGTAAGCTGTAAATTTACGAATTTTCGACTTCTCACACGGCCCCCCAGGGGGTGAAGGCGATATTTGTAGTACATTCCAAAAGGGTGCGCTATGCGTATATATGCTCCGTCCAGCCATGAAAACAAACTTCTGTGTAACCTACCAAATGAATATGTTACAATAAAAATAAAACGGACAGTTACAGCGTGTTATTATTCATTGGTTCAGAAGCGAAAGGGCAAAAATATATACAAATAAACAGAAGAGGCGCGTCCCCATTGCTAGCTAGGCGACACGTGGCTGGTCGGACCATACGCATAGGGCGCTTTTCTAGAACGTACTGCCAACAGCGCTTATAAAGACAGCCCCCCCCCCCCCCCCCCCCCCCCGTCCCACCACCCCCTCCAATTTTCCTTTGCAGGTCAGCTGTAGAACTGTGGCACCCATTCGACAAGATTTGGAGGGGATTTCATTACCAGTAGTGCCTTGCGCGGGGCAAATGCAACTCTTAAATTTTTCGATTAATGATTTAAGCAAGAATAATTGGTTGATGTGTCATGAGCAAAAACTGGAAAGCAGGCATTGTCCCACTGCTCCTGGTACTTTTCCTACGTGCTTCAATTCTTTGACCTGTTTCACTGCCGGGTCCTGTCAACGCTTCACTGGGTGTTTCAGCGAACATACAGCATACAGGGTGTTTCAGCGAACGCTTTAAAAAATGTATAAAGGTTGCCTGTGAAGAAAGGGAATGGAGGGGTCCGATTTTTATTAATCATATCATAAGAAGCCAACAAACAATGACACCAAGGACAACACAGGGTAAATTATTTGTACTTACTAATTGAATTAAAGAAATGATAAATTAATGGAAATGAAAACCGATGAAGATACAACTGTCCGCAGGTGGGGAACGAACCCATTTCTTCGCATTACGCTTGCGATGCTCTCATCATTGAGCTACCGCGGAGCCGTTTTCCCATCCACTTTCTGGGGTATTTATGTTTTACAACTAGAACTAACCCTGGGAGTGTTAGCCAGCGCCACCACTCACAAACCTTGGGGCCTGTGGTATATAACACAATTCTAGTTCATGAGCTGGTCTACTCGAAGAGGCGGAAATTACTTGCACAAAAAATTGAAATGCATAATCAACTAATTAACAAAAATTATCTAATTAAGTTTTTAACTAATTACCTTATGGCCCATATTGCAATTTACAAATTCTATCCGTGGAGTTTGCAAGGCAATCGGATCCACTTGGGACGAATTCTCAGGGTGACACCAGTTTCGAGATATTAATTCCCGAACTTTGCGCCTTGGCGTTCCAGTTACTTTTGTGCTTCAATGTATAAAACGACATTTTGATAAGAATGTAACTGGAACGCCAAGGGAAACCGAGGCGCTCGATTCTTGTTAATAAGGACCATCGAAACCCTACAGACAATGAAGCCAAGGACAGCATCGCGGAAATTAGCTGTGGTCGAAATAGAAATGTAGAAAATAATAAAGCAGAGGGACAGGTTATATATATATATATATATATATATATATATATATATATATATATATGTGTGTGTGTGTGTGTGTGTGTGTGTGTGTGTGTGTGTGTGTGTGTGTGTGTGTGTGTGTGTGTGTGTGTGTACAGGGTGTTTCAGCGAACACTTTCAAAATTTATTTACGGTTGTCTGTGGCAGATAGCCCAATTCTAGTTAATGAGCTGGTCTACTCGAAGAAGCGGACATTATTTGCACAAAAATTTAAATGCACATTCGACTAATCAACAAAAATTCACTAATTAAGGTTTTAACAAATTGCCTGATGGCCCATACTGCAATTTACAAATTGTAGTCGTGGTGTTCGCAAGGCAGATCCACTTGGAACGAATTCTCGGGTTGACACCAGTTTCGAAATATTAATTCCTTAACTTTGCGGAGAAATGCATTGACGTTCCAGTTAATTTTGTGCTTCAATGCATAAAGCGACGTTTTGTTAAGAAACTAACTGGAACGTCAATGCATTTTCCCGCAAAGTTCGGGATTATTATCTCGAAACTGGTGTCATCCCGAGAATTCGTTCCAAGTGGATCCGCCTTGCGAACACCACGGCTACAATTTGTAAATTGTAATATGGGCCATCAGATAATTAGTTAAAAACTTAATTAGTGAATTTTTGTTAATTATTCGATTATGGATTTCAATTTCTTGTGCAAGGCGGAGCTGGTCCGCCTCTCCGAGTAGACCAGCTCATCAACTACAATTGGGCTATCTGCCACAGGCAACCTTTAGGAATTTTTGAAAGTGTTCGCTGAAACACCCTGTAATATAAATGCGTGTGTGCGCGCGCTATACTGGTCGCCGGCCTATTACCCCCCTCCATTGCAGGTAGACTTCAAGCCCTGTACTGCAAAGATACACCAGGGCAGTGCCCTTATAGATGCGCCCATGATCTACACACGGCGCAAATTTAGACGGATAATCGCCATAAACTTCGATATCGCATTTCCATGCTTCTTAAACGTTTGCGTAAACTGTCGTTTCAAATTTCCCGCTTCGACAGCTCAGAAGATAAGATACCAATCTCGGAGGCCGGAATCGCAGTCATAGGTTGCCATAGTGGCACATTAGTGGCATTTTTAGACGCACATGGTGGGTGGCGCCGTCCAAAACTAATATCCGGGCTGTCAGCGCGGCTGTCGGCTCTTCACAACGCATTATTCGTCTGGCGTGCATTGTTACAGATTACGGTGGCAACAGTAGCAAGCGTGGTAAGCTCACCTGTTGGTCTTATCCTATATCCCCCTAGGTTTTACCACATGTCCCCCGTTGCGTGTGAGAACGCTGGGATCACTGTGGCCGCGATAACATTTTCACCGCAAGTATGACGCATATATGAGGCCAAGGGAGGCATTGATAAGGCACGTAACTTGACACTTCAACCACCATGCCGATTTGAGCACGTGACCGAAGTTTGTAAAGTCTTGAAGCCGCGTCGTGCCTGCGAATAATTTTTTTCTCTATCTGCGCATCATGAAGTATTTTTCTTCCTCCATGCTGCGAATAACCGCTCATATATGTGTGCCTTTATGAATCCCTGCGCCTACCTCGAGTCAACACTACAGAGCGACAGACGTCAAAACCAAAACTGTGTTGATAGACGCAGCGCCGCTTCGCGGCGATCCAAGTGCATAGGGTGTGCGGTCTGAGCAAACACGCGGGAATACGCAAGGTGGATGCGCGCGTGTCAGACAGGCGCTTCAGTTTAAAGCGGTACGGTTGCTGCAGGGTGTTGTCGCGTGTCGTTCAGCTGAAGGTAAGATTAGACGGTCCTCATCGGTCGTATACTGTTAAGCTGTGCGTGTACTATACCGGCGTCTAGATGTGTGCACGCATGCAAGCCGAGCAATCAAGCTGTGTTGTAATTTCTTCCTTTCGTGTGTAGGCTTGGTATGCATGAACTGACATTTATTTTGTCTTAAATCTGTTACTATGATAAACCACACCCTGACTGTACACAATGCGCAGTAGGAGCGTGCAGTACCCCTCCATACTCATGTTCCATTTATTTATGTATTCTATTTCATTGTTCCATTTTGACTCCGCCGCGCTGCAGCAACCATTTTGACTCCGCCGCGGCGGACTCGCGTTGCATTTTGTTCACGGCCTGAAGTCTCAGGTAAAATTATCATTGTGATATCTGCATCAAAGTATGTCTATAACAGCGCACGTTATAAGTTTTTTTTAGTTAGTATGAAGCAAGTGAAAACAACCTTGATTCGTGTCAAGCGATGTCGTGCGAAAACGAAACTTTGAAAGCTTTCACCCCTGGCCATTCCTCAATGCGTTGAGCCATCCTGCGGTAAATGCCGGTGCAGTATTCTTTAAAGCTAGATAATTTCAAAAGATTTACACCCGTGTACTTAGATCTAAATGCAAGTGTAAGAACCCAGGTGGTCCACGTTATTCCGGAGTAACCCACTCCGGCGTGCCTCGTATTCAGATCGTGGTTTGGCTAGTAGAACCGCATAATTAAATTTTTAATTAAACATGATTTACAACGCTGTCATGCCATTCCTATTGTGTAAATTTTGTTGCGAGTCGTTGGCGGCATTATCTTGTGGCGTGTCACACGATGTGGTGAATGTGGTCACAGTAAATGTGGCGTGTCACGGATTTTTGTTGTATACACCTGTCACCAGAGACACTTGCGTAGCGGTCTAATAACCCGATCAGAATGGAAATTCTCGATCACGATTTGTCTATCCTCGAGAAATTCCAACTGGATCGGGCTCGGTCCGATCGAAAGTTCCCCGG
>NC_051154.1:44730066-44765002 GCF_013339745.2 Dermacentor silvarum | reverse complement strand
GGTCGGGTTCTCCACTCCAGCGGGTTTCTGGAACGATGGAGGGCGCACGGTCCGCAACGAGGCCTGTCCGCGGAGACTAGGGCGGCGTCAGGAGTGTTCATGGCGCAGACAGTTGAGAAAAGGCCAATGTTCGCAAATCCTGGCGAACAACGGCCTGGATCAAAGAAACAGCCGGCGTCGAGGTTTCGGATACCGAGGGCTATAAGAAGCCGGATATGCGGCCTCGAGTTCTCGGTGGACGATGCGCGTCACGTCATCTGATGGGGATTGCGGACAAGGAGTTGCCTTACAGGTAGCCTTACAGGTAGACGTTGCAGTGGTATTCGGTAGACGCTCGAACTGAGGCGAGATGCCTCGGCATTTCGCTTGCTCTAGATGACAGCACTCTTTGATGACACTGTCAACGGTGGTCACGTTGGTTAAGACGAGGAGATTGAACGCGTCGTCTGCGATACGCTTCAAAATGTGGGCGATCTTGTCAGCCTCGGACATCTTCTGGTCAGCTAGTAAACACAAGGCCAGCACGTCTTGTATGTACGACAAGTAAGGTTCAGTTAACGTCATGGTAGGACGTCAACTCTACCTGATGTCAACTGACGGCAGCTTTCCGCCAGTTGTTTCTTGTTGGCAAGCTGTCTACCAAACGGGCTGCCGAAAAGGTCATGGAGATGCTGCTTGAACGTATCTCAACTGTTGATATCGTCTTCGTGGGTCCGAAACCAGACGCGAGGGGTTCCGCCGAGGTAAAATATGACGTTGACCAGCATTATAGTTGGATCCCAATCTTTCTGTTTGCTGGCACGCTCTTACATGATGTTACGTCTGAACCTGGTCCAGAGTATACCTTGGAGGTTTACCACGAGGAAGCGCCTTTCGTCAGCGTCGCCCAGACGGCGACAGTGCTCGACACCGACGGTGGCGGGCAGACAAGCGTCCCAAATCGGGAGTGGGCATCCTTGGTGTTGCCCCGAGGCAGCCCCTTTCATCGGCGTCGCCCAGACGGCGACAGCGCCCGACGCCGACCCTGACAAGCTGACCGTCACGAAGATGCCACGGATTGAGGCGAGACGCCAACTTCCAGGAATTACTACTACGGGAACGACAACGATCTCGGTTTCCTAGATGACCACGCAGTAGCAGCAAATGCAAGGGCGAGGAGGCAACAGTAGAGGCGGTGTTGGGTGAACAATACAACCCCTCTGATTGGCCACACCAAGGTCAGGCAGATTCCTCAGTCGAGTCTCCCAGGGAAGACCAAGGGATTAAAACGGAGACCGGTGGTGCAGTGAGGGGGTGTTGACGGACCTGATACGAAATCCGACGTTGAATATGCTCCTGTTGGAGTGGGCTTCCGTACCAGGGCAAGTGTACATAATGTAAATGAAATCAGTTTCCTATTTCCTACTACTGGATGTATTCATCGATGGGCTTGGTGGATTCTGGCCCAAACGCCACCTCGAGCCGCAACAATGCTGAGCCACTCAGGCACGTCAACGCTGTTTGCCCCGGAAAAGGTCCCGGGATTGCGGGAATGTGTGAGGGCGATAAACTGGGTGGTTGTCGCAGGCGTAGCTGGCGGCGACATGTCATCACCTAGCGGCATGGCGGTAGATTCGAGTTGGCCTCCGCTGCTGAGCTCCGTCGTCAGAAGTAGTACCCAGCACCTCCACCAAAATTGGCTGCATATCTCCTTGCTTCCCTGCAAATGACGTCGAAAGAAGATAGTCTTCTGCCGCCCATGATACGTAACACCCTCTCTTCTCCTCCTCTCACCCTCACGCTCTTCCCCTTCCCTCTCACCTCTCCCATGATGGATGCAATGGTGGTTTTGCTGAATTCAATTCGAATTTCCCGTGTTTCGCCCTGCTCTCGCACCATCTATTGTTTTTAACGCGTAGCGTCTCTTCGATACCATTTCTAACGCGTTTTTTCATTTACTAACGTAAAAACCAGTCCTATGTGTATTCTTAATTAAATGAACGCTGCGGATCATGGTTGTGTACAATGTACCATATATTGTTGCCTCACCCGCCGCGGTGGCTCAGGCGTTGGCGTCAACGTCAGCTAGGCGTTGCGCTGCTGAGCACCAGATCCACGGGATCGAATCCCGGCCGCGGCGGCCGCATTTCGATGGAGGCGAAAGGCAAAAACGCCCGTGTGCTTGCGTTGTAGTGCACGTTAAAGAACCCCAGGTGGTCAAATAATCCGGAGCCCTCCGCTACGGCGTGCGTCATAATCAGAACTGTTTTGGCCACATAAACCCCAGAAAAAAAAAGAAGAATATATTTTGCCTCAAATGGGCCTGAGGCTTCCTTTGCGCTGTACAATGTTGACGTGTATGAACCCCGTTCCACCAGTACTAGTAGCTTGGTTGCGTTTGGCTGGTGTGGTTGAATGACAGACAGACAGACAGACAGACAGACAGACTAGACAGACAGAAGACAGACAGCCAGACAGCACAGACAGACAGACAGACAGACAGACAGACAGACAGACAGACCAGACAGACAGGACGACAGACAGGACAGACAGACAGAAACGAACAGAACAGACAGACAGACAGACAGACAGACAGACAGACAGGACAGACAGACAGACATACAGACAGCACAGACAGAGCCAGACAGACAGACAGACGACAGACAGACAGACAGGACAGACAGACACAGACAGACAGACAGACAAGACAGACAGACAGACAGACAGACAGACAGGACAGACAGACAGACAGACAGAACAGACAGACCAGACAGACAGACAGACAGACAGACAGACATACAGACAGACAGACAGACAGACAGACAGACAGACAGACAGACAGACGACAGACAGACAGACACAGACAGACAGACAGGAACAGGGACCGACAGACAGACAGACAGACAACAGACAGACAGACAGACAGACAGACAGACAGACAGACAGACAGACAGACGACAGACAGACAGACAGACAGACAGACCAGAACAGACAGACAGACAGACAGGACAGACAGGACAGACAGAACAGACGACAGACAGACAGACAGACAGACAGGACAGACAGACAGACAGACAGACAGACAGACAGACAGACAGACAGACAGACAGACAGACAGACAGACAGACAGACAGACAGACAGACAGACAGACAGACGACAGACAGACAGACAGACAGACAGACAGACAGACAGACAGACAGACGACAGACAGACAGACAGACAGCAGACAGACAGACAGACAGACAGACAGACAGACAGACAGACAGACAGACAGACAGACAGACAGACAGACAGACGACAGACAGACAGACAGACAGACAGACAGACAGACAGACAGACAGACAGACAGACAGACAGACAGACAGACAGACAGACAGACAGACAGACAGACAGACAGACGACAGACAGACAGACAGACAGACAACAGACAGACAGACAGACAGACAGACAGACAGACAGACAGACAGACAGACAGACGACGGACGGACGGACGGACGGACAGACGGACAGACAGACAGACGGACGGACGGACGGACGACAGACGGACGGACGGACGGACAGGACGGACGGACGGACGGACGGACGGAGGACGGACGGACACGGACGGACGGACGGACGGACGGACAGACAGACAGACAGACAGACAGACAGACAGACAGACAGACAGAGTTTTTCGCGTTTAGGCAGCCCAAGAAAGATTGAATAAATGTTACGTGGAAACATAGTAGGTAAACTATTTACACCGTGTATTTACAAGGGGCAGCAAGCACTGGCGAACATGGAACCCACCTAATATCAAAACAAGGCACGTTGTCGTCTCCAGATCAGCCAGCGACCGCTTATTGGTACGTCCCACTAAATACAAGTGTCTGTATCATCGTCTTCGAATAGCACGTAGCAATATGCAGGGAATGCATTACATGACAAGAATGACATGCGTTGATGACATATTAATGCCATGACATGAATAACATTTCATGACTTGTGATTTAAGTTATGATAGGTCATTCATGTCTTGTCATGTGATATGCATACCTGTAATTCATGTCACGCAATATCATGCATATCCTGATATATATCCAAATAAGAAAACGACCAAGACGACATCATGCCATTAATGTCATGACTTGTATCATGCGCATCCTCATATTTATTCAGTTAAAGAAATGCATGTAGTGTCATTCATGCGATTTATGTAATGACATGCATGTCATGCATATTCTGATAGATGTACATTTAAAGAATTGACCACGACAGATAATGTCATTGGCAGCCAAGTACATGGTAATTGAAAGTGTAAACAGACAACCAGGAGTCATCAGAAAGAAAGTAAAGAAACGGACACAGTGAATCGGATGCAAAGAATGGAAACAAAAAGGACCATGGAGATTTACATGAATGAGAAGAAAGGGAAGGGAACCGGCTCGAGCCGGTTGCCTAAGGACAAAAACATGCCGGAGCAAATATTCTGAACTAGATAAGGCATGTGTATGCTTCAGAAAAAAATCCGGAGGCCACTAAGCACATCCTAATGGAATGCGAAGGGATTCCCCCAGTGAAAGCCGTAGGTAACGTACAGCTTCCAGAAGCGCTTGGATTTAATATGGACGAATGCATCAAAACCCGTCAGCTGTCGAGATAAGCAAGAGGCGTTTAGAGTATTGGTGAAAAAAAAGCGGCGAAGAGATTGTTACGAGCGGATCTGTTACAGTCATAGGTAGCGGTACAAGGATAGACTTTGAAGCAATAAAAAAAAAGATTTAGACAAAAAAAAAAAAACGTATAGCGTACCTGATTAAATCGAGCATGCTGTGACTATCGCTGCCATTGCTTCGCCCTTTGAGCGAAGCTGCAATTAATAAAAGACGATGCACATTTATGGACTTGTAACACCGTAGAGGCTTGGGCTATAGTCGCGGTACGTACTTGGCAGGGGAACAGCGCAAAAACACGACAGACACACACCAGGACTTGTATTAGTGAATGTGCAACGAAGCTGGCGTGCTGCTTAGAATACACGTTTCACTTTCATGTTATGACAAATTACTCTGAAAGAGGGATGAACCACTTTGCAGACTGCGCTATCTTCGGTAGCTGGGAAGAAAATTTAGGCAGAACCCATCTACGGAGACTATCAATTTCCAAGTATGCGAATAGAATTTTGAGGTGAAAATGAATTCATCGTCCACTGAATTTGTGTTTGTTGTTTTTGACGCACTTGGCAAGGCCCGCCGTCCTACGGCAGCATATCGGCAAAGGTTCGCAAGCTTCCACTTGAAGCTTCCGTCTGCGACTCCCTAAAAAGCTTTGAAGCGGTGAATCGAAAATTGTTTTTGGTTCGACGGTTAACCCTACGGGGTGCACCTGTTGCGATGTCGTAGAGGAATGACAGAAACTCAAAGCGGACACGGGTATTTGCATATTCGAGAACACAAAAGCATTTAATTAAAATAACAGAGCGAGATCTATAAACAAAAGACGAGATCGGAACGCGCGACAGGAAAAACAATATAACACAAGAGCTTACAAATGTACTCTATACGAGAGAAAAAAAAAAGTCGGAGTTTCGCCCGGAAGCCGAAGCATGGAAATGGATTGCGATAGCAAACTAGTGGATAGGTATACAAAGTAAGGATATTAGTTTTTTCGGCCGTATAAACTTGTAAACATAGGCACACTAACTAAATTTAGAAGCATGGTGTCACGCGCGCACAAGCAAACATGAACGCATCTCACTCGATGACCGCGGAAACTCGCTGTGAAAACGTTGCAGTGAGTCAGCGCAGCAGCAGCAGCAGCGAGCGAATTGATCTTCGTGCCGGCGCTCGCATCAACGCGATATTAGCCCCGAAAACACAGGGCGGGCGGACTCCGCCCCCGCCACAGATGGCTTTCAAAATATAGCCCCGCGGGCGGTCCCTCGCGTCACAGAGCGCACCACCCCCCGGAGCCCGGAGCCCGGCGGGAGCGCGCGGCCGCAGCAAAGCACGACCCGTCCACCTCCCTACACTCCCTCCGGAGCGTTGTGCGTGACTGGAAGACTGGGCGCTTCCTTCCCTCTTCCGACCTTGTGTGCGCGAGCCGCGATTGCCGGCTCACCGTCTTATGGTTTCACTCGCACATACAACGTACAGCGGGCGGCGACGATTTTATCGCCCGTGGACTTTATACGGAACCTCACGGCGACGGCAGCGACGGCGGCGACGGCGACACCGATGGCAGAAATTCGCCTAGAGTGTCCATATAATTCCATAGCAATAAAAAACGATGAAATATTCTACGTGAGAGAAGACAATGAATTTGCATACATGACAAAGAGAAAAAAATGTCGCAGTTTCGCCCGAAAGGCGAAGCATCAATTGCGATAGCAAATTAGCAGAGAGCTATTCAGAGTAGGGATAGTAGTTTTATCGGCTGCATAAAGTTGGACACATTCACTTACTAATTGAATTAACAAGCGTTGTGTCAGCGCGCACAAGCACACACGAATAGATCACACTCGATGACCGCAGACAACCACTGTCAAAACGCTGGCAGCAAGCGCAGCCGCCGCAGCGAGCGAAGGTTCGTGCGGTCTATCGCTTCAACGGAAACTGAGCGGCCGAATGCACGCGCATACAAAGGTCAGAGCCATGTGGAGATCGCTTGCAAGATACGGCGCGCGCGACAACACCGGCAGCCCGTACCGGCGCAAACATAATAAAGAACCAAGCGCAAAGTACATGAACGCATTTGTGGGCAGAGTAGAAGCCGCCCCCCCCTCCCTCCCGCACTGCCTTCCCACTTTGCTCCTTTCGCGTGGGAGATTGCGTCGCCAGTTTCCCTTGCGCCCGGTTGCAAGATACGCATTTGGTGCCGCAGCAAAGCGACGCCCCCCCCCCCCCCTTCCGTCCCTCCCATACCACCACGGCGTTTCGCGCCACGGAAATCGCGTTTGCTTTCCGCCGTGCGTTCGCTCTCCGTGATAGCGCGCTTTCACTCGCACATACGGCGCGCGGCGACGATTTTATCGCCCTTGGACTTTATACGGAACCTCACGCCGACGGCGACGGCGACGCTGGCGGCAGAAATCTGCTTGAAGTGTCCATATAATTGCTATCACAATAAAAAAAAACGTGGCTTTGTGAACGGGTTACCCGCACCACGTGGGGAAGCCGGACTAGGTCTACATATTGTCACGTAGTAGTGACGGTAGAGAAAACAGTCACAAAACTGTGTATGACGAAACTGGTTGTTTATTGGGCGAACCTGTGCCCACAAAAGCAAGCTACACTCAAAGCACAACGATAGCGGCGAACACAGTCGGCGATCGTCGAAAATCTGATCAGCGGCGAAACGCGTCGGCTTTTATACCTGAGTCATCGAAGGTTCCAGATTAATCCCTGATGCCCGCGTGTCTTCCAGAAAGTTCTAGACAATTCGCGTCGCTCATACAATCAGATTACATGGGCGTCGGTGACCACAGACGACGGATAGAAGCATTGATAACGTCCGAGAAGCTTCCAATGCAGGCGCGTCCTGCGCCGAGCGATAACGTTTAACATTTGTCAGCCAATGTTGAAAGCGGCTACCGGTGAAAGATAAACATGTGTACGTGTCAATACCCTCCCCTTAAAAAGCATCGTCCCGATGCTACAAACAAACACGAAAGCGAAAACAAAACCATGCGTAATAAACAAAATAACAAAAAACAATAACAAAGTAACAAAGTACCTAAGTTTGTCAGCGGGCGTAGAAAGGCTTAAGACGCACCACGTGGATGACTTCAGGTCGTGCCCGGCGCCGCTGTGATTGCGAAATGCCGTCTGGCACGACCTCATAGTCCAGTGCGCCAATACGTCGGGTGATCTTATATGGTCCGAAATAGCGACGTAACAGCTTCTCGCTAAGTCCTCGTCGGCGTATCGGAGTCCAGACCCAAACACGGTCACCGGGCTGGTACTCGACGTAGCGTCGTCGAAGGTTGTAGTGTCGGCTGTCGGTCCTCTGCTGGTTCTTGATGCGCAGGCGGGCGAGCTGTCGACCTTCTTCGGCACGCTGCAAATAGGTGGCAACGTCGAGATTTTCTTCGTCGGTGACGTCCGGTAGCATGGCGTCAAGCGTCGTTGCCGGGTTCCTTCCGTAGACCAGGTTGAACGGCGCCATGTGCGTCGTTTCTTGCACGGCCGTGTTGTATGCGAAGGTCACGTACGGAAGGATGGCATCCCACGTCTTGTGTTCGACGTCGACGTACATTGCCAGCATGTCGGCGATGGTCTTATTTAGGCGCTCGGTGAGGCCATTCGTCTGCGGGTGGTAGGCGGTGGTCCGGCGATGGCTTGTGTGGCTGTATCGCAGGATGGCTTGAGTTAGTTCTGCCGTAAAGGCAGTACCTCTGTCGGTGATGAGGACTTCTGGGGCACCGTGACGCAGGAGGATGTTCTCAACGAAGAATCGGGCTACCTCGGCAGCACTGCCTTTGGGCAAGGCTTTTGTTTCGGCGTAGCGGGTGAGGTAGTCCGTAGCTACGACGATCCATTTATTCCCGGACGTCGACGTCGGAAAAGGCCCCAGTAAGTCCATCCCAATCTGCTGGAACGGTCGGCGAGGTGGCTCGATCGGCTGTAGAAGTCCGGCTGGCCTTGTCGGCGGTGTTTTGCGTCGCTGACAGTCTCGGCATGTCCTTACGTAATGGGCGACGTCGGCAGAGAGGCGAGGCCAGTAGTATTTTTCTTGTATCCTTGCGAGCGTGCGGGAAAAACCGAGGTGTCCAGCCGTTGGGTCGTCATGGAGAGCTTGCAGAACCTCTGGACGCAATGCTGAGGGTACCACGAGGAGGTAGTTGGCTCGGAGAGGCGAGAAGTTCTTCTTTAGGAGAATGTCGTTTTGCAAGAAAAACGACGCCAATCCTCGCCTGAACACCTTCGGCACAGTGACGGTCTTGCCTTCCAGGTAATCTACAAGGTTCCTTAGTTCCGGGTCGGCTCGCTGTTGTTCGGCGAATTCGTCGGCACTGATGGGTCCCAAGAAAGTGTCGTCATCCTGGTCATCCTGTGGCGGCGGTTCGACGGGGGCGCGAGACAAGCAGTCGGCGTCAGAGTGCTTTCGCCCGGACTTGTAAACGACGGTGATGTCGAATTCTTGAAGTCTCAGACTCCATCGTGCGAGGCGACCTGAAGGATCCTTCAAGTTAGCTAGCCAACACAAGGCGTGGTGGTCGCTCACAACTTTAAAGGGCCTGCCATAGAGGTAGGGGCGAAACTTTGATGTAGCCCAGATGATGGCGAGGCACTCCTTTTCTGTTGTGGAATAATTTGCTTCCGCCTTCGATAGCGACCGGCTAGCGTAACTTACAACCCTTTCTAGTCCATCAGTCCTCTGCACAAGCACGGCGCCGAGTCCTACGCCGCTTGCGTCGGTGTGGACTTCGGTATCGGCATTTTCGTCGAAATGCGCAAGGATGGGCGGCGATTGTAGGCGTCGCTTCAGTTCTTCAAATGCTTCGATTTGCGGCATCTCCCACTTGAACTCGACGTCGGCCTTCGTGAGGTACGTCAGTGGCTCGGCGATCCGTGAAAAATCCTTGACGAAGCGCCTGTAATAGGCGCACAGTCCCAGAAATCTACGCACTGCCTTCTTGTCAGCGGGCAGAGGAAAGTTGGAGATGGCCGCAGTTTTCTGAGGGTCGGGGCGCACTCCAGACTTGTTGATGACGTGGCCCAAAAACAAGAGCTCCTCATATGCGAAGCGGCACTTTTCTGGCTTTAACGTGAGTCCGGAGGTTTTGATTGCTTGAAGAACTGTTTCAAGGCGCCGCAGGTGTTCTTCGAAGCTTGAGGCAAACACAACGACGTCGTCCAAATAGACGAGGCAAGTCTGCCACTTCAAGCCTGCCAGTACTGTATCCATGACGCGTTGGAAAGTCGCAGGTGCCGAGCAAAGACCAAACGGCATGACCTTGAACTCGAACAGTCCGTCTGGTGTTATAAAGGCCGTCTTCTCCCGGTCCCTCTCGTCGACTTCGATTTGCCAGTAGCCGGTTTTGAGGTCCATCGACGAAAAATACTTTGCGTTGTATAGTCGATCCAAGGCGTCGTCAATCCGTGGAAGGGGGTATACGTCCTTCTTCGTGACCTTGTTGAGGCGACGATAATCGACGCAGAAACGTAGGGTTCCATCCTTCTTCTTCACTAACACCACGGGGGACGCCCACGGACTCTTGGACGGCTGGATGATGTCGTCGCGTAGCATTTCGTCGACTTGTTGCCTTATGGCCTCGCGTTCGCGTGCCGAAACTCGGTACGGGCTCTGACGCAGTGGGCGGACATTTTCGTCGGTTATGATTCGGTGCTTGGCGACAGGGGTTTGTCGAACTTTTGACGACGACGAGAAGCAATCCTTGTATTGCAGGAGCAGAGCTTTTAGTTGTTCTTTCTTATGCCTGGGAAGGTTCTGATTAACGTTGAAAGTTGCTTCAGGTATTATAGTCGTCGTTGCGGGTGCACTGGAATCCGTGAAGGCGAAAGCACTGCTGGCTTGTACTATTTCGTCGATGTAGGCAACCGTGGTGCCTTTGTTAATGTGCTTGTATTCGGGGCTGAAGTTCGTGAGCATCACCGTTGCTTTCCCTGCACGTAGCTCAGCTATGCCTCTAGCGACGCAAATTTCACGGTACAGCAGTAAGTGATGATCGCCCTCGATGACGCCCTCCATGTCTGCAGGCACTTCCGTACCGACGGAAATCATTACGCTGGAGTGAGGCGGAACGGTGACTTGTTCTTCAAGCACATTCAAGGCATGGTAACTGATGCATGTATCCGGCGGTATCGCTTTGTGTGTTGAAAGCGTTATCGACTTGGACCTTAAGTCGATGACTGCACCATGTTGGTGTAGAAAGTCCATGCCTAGGATGACGTCCCTGGAGCAGTGCTGCAGGATTACGAAGCTCGCCGGGTAAGTGCGGTTGTTTACCGTGACTCGCGCTGTGCAGATTCCAGCCGGCGTTATTAGGTGACCTCCCGCTGTCCGTATATCGGGTCCTTGCCAGGCCGTCTGCACCTTCTTTAACTTGGCGGCGAACGCGCCACTGAAAACTGAATAGTCGGCGCCAGTGTCGACGAGAGCGGTGACGTTATGACCATCGATGAGCACGTCTAGATCGGTAGACCGGCGTCTGGCGTTGCGGTTAATTCGTGGCGTCGGATCACGGCTGCGTCGGCTTGCTCTGCTGCTGCTACGTCGCGTCGGAAGGTCTTCGTTCGGCGGCGATGTGCTGTCAAGGCTGTTGCTAGGCGGCGTGCTGATATCTCGTCGTGATGATTCGCGAATCGTCGTCGTCGTCGGCGGCGGAGGATCTTCGGCATTGCGTCGTACAGCAACCGCACCTCCATCGGTTGCTGCTTTTAGTTTCCCGGGTATGGGCTGGGAGATCGGCCCCGGGTTGGGCCGGCATACAGGCGGCGATGCGGCGAGATGTAGCGGCCTGGTGACGGCGAGCGTGAGGGCCGTCGTGGTTGCCACTGGGCTCCGGCAAGGTAGTCGGCGATGTCACGTGGTCGCTCGCCAAGCTGTGGACGTGGCGCGTTGACGGCGAACCCTCGTAGGCCCATCTCGCGGTATGGGCATCGGCGGTAGACATGGCCGGCTTCCCCGCAGTGATAGCAGAGCGGGCGGTGGTCGGGGGCGCGCCAAATGTCCGTCTTCCGCTGGGAGCTGCGCTGGGCGACGGGCGGGCGTGCTGGCGGCGGCGGCGGTGGACGACGGAACTGCGGCGTTACGGGGCCCTGGCGCGAGCGCGGAGGGGGGCCTTGACGACGGGCGACGGCGGCGTAGGTCATCGCTTGCGGCTGTGGTTGAGGCGATACCGGAACTTCTGGCACTTCTAGTGATCGCTGAACCTCTTCTTTAACTATGTCAGCGATTGAAGTCACCTGAGGATGCGATCTTGGGAATAATTTCTGTAGTTCTTCCCGTACAACCGCTCTGATCGTCTCGTGCAGGTCGTCGGCGCCTAGAGCTTGAGCTTCGGCGTAGTTTGTCAGTGCACGGCGGTTGTATTGCCTGGCTCGCATTTCAAGGGTCTTCTCGATGGTTGTGGCCTCCGAAACAAATTCTGCCACAGTCTTGGGCGGGTTGCGCATCAATCCAGTGAATAGATGCTCTTTGACGCCCCGCATCAAGAACCGAACTTTCTTTTCCTCTGACATATCGGGGTCGGCGTGGCGGAAGAGGCGAGTCATCTCCTCCGTGAAGATTGCGATGTTCTCGTTCGGCAATTGCACTCTGGTTTCTAATAAAACTTCGGCCCTTTCTTTTCGCACGACATTCGTGAAAGTCCTCATGAAGTTCTCACGAAATAGGTCCCACGTCACCAGGGTGGTCTCTCTGTTCTCAAACCAGGTCCGAGCAGCATCATCTAATGAAAAATACACATGGCGCAGCTTGTCGTCGTCGCTCCATTTGTTGAACGTCGCGGTCCTCTCGTATGTCTCCAGCCAGGTTTCAGGGTCTTCAGCCGATGATCCACGAAAAGTCGGTGGCTCCCGAGGTTGCTGCAGCAGGATGGGGGACGCTGGTGCTGCCATTTTGGTCGTTGACTTGGCCTTGATTGCAGTGGTCTTTTCGGGAAGAAGTCCGAACTCCGGCACAAGTCCTTGCTGCCTACGGCTAGCTCGCTGGTCCTTGGCGACGTTGGTCTCGTTCTCCGGTTTCGGGCTTGGGTCGCGGCTTTGCGGGGGCGTTCGGTGCATGAACGAACTAGCACCTCCACCAGATGTCACGTAGTAGTGACGGTAGAGAAAACAGTCACAAAACTGTGTATGACGAAACTGGTTGTTTATTGGGCGAACCTGTGCCCACAAAAGCAAGCTACACTCAAAGCACAACGATAGCGGCGAACACAGTCGGCGATCGTCGAAAATCTGATCAGCGGCGAAACGCGTCGGCTTTTATACCTGAGTCATCGAAGGTTCCAGATTAATCCCTGATGCCCGCGTGTCTTCCAGAAAGTTCTAGACAATTCGCGTCGCTCATACAATCAGATTACATGGGCGTCGGTGACCACAGACGACGGATAGAAGCATTGATAACGTCCGAGAAGCTTCCAATGCAGGCGCGTCCTGCGCCGAGCGATAACGTTTAACATTTGTCAGCCAATGTTGAAAGCGGCTACCGGTGAAAGATAAACATGTGTACGTGTCAATATGGTGGGAGGCAGCGCACGCTAGTCTCGTCGAAATTATACATGAAAAGCAGAAGGAACGTTCTCTACGGGCCAACACATTGTCCATCTGCTGGTTCTTACGTACAGGAGCCGACTCGATGTTGAAGTGGGACTGGTGACTTTATTTATTATTTATTTATTTATTTATTTATTTATTTATTTATTTATTTATTTATTTATTTATTTATTTATTAGTACCTCAAATACCCCTTTCGGGGTGTTACATGATGGGTTGGCATACCTAGTAGGTTACATTTTCGATGAATGCCTTGAAAGATGAATGACTGGCTTGGTGCACCGCTTCGGCAGGTAGATTGTTCCAGTCTTTCGCTGTCTGAACGAAGAAAGATTTAGATGAGCGGCGGTGCGAGCTGGAGGGGGATAAACAGCCTTTGAATGGCTATGACGGGGTGAAGTTCGATGCGCAGGTGTGATGTCGGTCTGGTGAGGCAATGAGTGATAGAACTCGTAAAAGAGACATAGCCTTGTTGTTTTGCGGCGATGCTCGAGGGTTGGAAGGTTCAGAGATGACTTAAGTTTAGTGACACTAGTGTGGTAAGAGTAGTCGGAGTGAATGAACCTTGCTGCGCGATTCTGTATGGATTCTAGTGCTGTTGCCAGGTTAGATTAGTATGGGTCCCACACTGAGCATGCGCATTCCAGTTTCGGTCGGAGAAATGTTAAATATGCTAGTAGTTTTACTGAAGGGGGAATAAGACGAAGATTACGGCGCATGTAACATAGAACACGATTGGCATCATTGCTAATGTTGTAAATGTGTGAAGCCCAACCGAGGTTACTGGACAGGTTAACACCTAAGTACTTATAAGAAGTGACGGCACATATTTAGCGGAAATAAATGGTGGTGGTGGAAAGTAAGATTACGCAATCATCAGCGAACAAACGAATTTTCGAAGAACAACCTCTCGATAAGTCGTTAATGTATATTAAGAAGAGTAGTGGTCCTAGGACAGTGCCTTGTGGCACACCGGAGATAACGGGTGATAGATTAGACGAGCATTGGTTAGCGAAAACTAACTGTTGACGGTTACTCTGAAAGTTCCGTACCCATTGGAGAACAAAGGGTTAAGATTTAGACGCGATAGCTTTAGGAGGAGTCGTTCATGAGGAACCTTGTCGAATGCCTTTTGGAAATCTAGAAAGAGGGCATCTATAGGTACGTTTTGATCAAGATGTGAGCTTATGTCATTAACGAAGAGAGCTAGTTGAGTCTCGCAGGACATGCCTTTCTGAAAGCAATGCTGATTAGGATTGCAAAAAATTAGCTGATGCCTAGAAACTTTGCAATATGAGAATAGAGTATATGCTCCATTATTTTGGAACAAACACTGGAGAGGGAAATTGGACGGTAATTGTGGCACGATGACGATGATACTTTTTTGGCACTGGAATTATCTTACTTATTTTCCACTCCTGCGGCACCCCTCCAGATGATAATGATTGCTGAAAGATAAGACACAAAATTACACTAGAGATGTGCGCAGTGTTCTTAAACATTTTGGAATCGATTCCATCGATGCCGGCCGACGATGTTAATTTGAGGGATTCTATTAGCTTGGTGACGCCGTATGCATCATGCGTCTGGCTTGGTTGGGTGGTTGAGGCAAGGACAGTCTGGGAAGTCAGTGTTAGGTTCAGAAGTGAAAACGGAAGAGAAGACAGAGTTTAGTACTTCACAGGCTTTATGGTCAGGAACACGGTTATTGTCGTCATCATACAATAATAATGGTTTATAGTTATTTGGGTTAATGTATTTCCAGAATTGTTCGGGATTGTTTTGCAGCATCCTAGGGAGCATTGTTGAGAAAAAGGTTCATTTCGCTGTTGCGGCCAAAGAATCAAACGCCTTTTCACTGGCGTGATATTTTTCCCAAGCAGGAGCGGTGTTGGAATGTTTGGCTGTGCAAAATAATCTTTTCTTTTTATTGTTTAGTCGTTTTAATGAGTTGTTGAACCATGGGGACGAAGGTCGCTCGGTTAAGGTGATAGTTGGTATGCAAGACTCAGCCAGTTCGAGCATTTTATTTTTAAAAAGCGTCCAGTTGGTGTCAACTGTGCGCTTCGGGAAATCTATAATATACCAGCTGTAAAACTCGGTTAGTTCATTGGTATAATACTGACGTAATCACCTTTATCGTAAAGTGTTATTTTCTACTTACTTTTCTTGCTCTGAGGTAGTTGACAAGATAATTCTGCATGCAGTACGAGTGATCACTTAGTTCAGGTAGATGTGTTATAGAAGAGACACTGTCCGGATGGGATGTTAAGATAAGGTCAAGTATGTTAGAGCACTGTTAGAGCACAAAAGAAAAAAAATTCAGCGACGATTACGATACTACCTTAAGCGATATAGACCTACACCATGCTTGTAAACAGCGGTAGGCACCGTCGAAATATTTTAGGCTCGTCGCGTAGGCTCCGTCCACGTTGGCCGCCCCCGCTTGCACGCTGAGGTTGGTGCTTTTTTTCTTCTTTTTTTGATAGTGGCGGGGGATGCTAAAACCTCGATTTCATTATGAAGCACACGGTAGTGGAGGCGTCGGATTAATTTTGACTACGTGTGGTTCTTTAACGTGCACCCAGTTCACTTCTTGCATTTCGCCCCCATGGGGATACGGCCGAACGAGACATTATAGGCCTAGCTCACTGACCGCCGCAGTGACGGCCGACAGCGCTTGCGATCTGGCCTGCAGCTCATCCTAGTGCGCTTATTTTTGACAACACGATTAACGTGGGCCTAAATGAATTGGTTTCCTCAGTGTCTTTGGTGCGAATAGCAAACGAAACGTAGTACTTGCAAGCCAGCCGAGCCACCTCGCTGAGACGGCCGGTGCTTGGGTTTCCGTCTGCGAGACGGAATGACGTCGGATCGGTGCTCCCGATCACGCCAGTGGTTTAGTACTGGGCGCTGCTTTACGAAACATGCGCAAATTCGCATGTTTTTTCTATAAGGAACTATTTCATGTTAAAACAAGCTGTAGCCGATTTCTACGCCGCCGTGACCGCCGATAGAAGCGATCGCCTCGGTGATGGGACTGGCGAGGTACCGGCCCTCCTACGGCGACGCCGGCTGTGTAAGCCCACGCAATCTGAGATGTTGGCCTCGGCCATCCGATCGCTGCAACTCTACTAATACTGTACATTTTATTTCGCACTCAAAACCTAATTGACACGTTTAGGCGCGTTTATGACATCCACACTGTAATTAAAGCAGCTGTGACGGTGCTGCCTGCATACGTGAACGTGTGGTAGGATATCTACACTGCAGGTGGCTCAATTCCTTGAGATGAAAATAAATTTGAATGTGACGTGCTTTCTGGGGCATCTGCTCGGTCGACCTACATTCAAGGCTAATCCTGATCTAGTTTTCCCACAGCGCAGCAAGGAATTGTAATGACACGCTAAAAACGATCCTAGATAGATCGATACATTTTATTGATAGGAAAGACAGAGAGGTCGACCTGATCCTAAGATCATAGGTTGGCTAATGCACGCTACTCAAAATAAAAGAGAAGCTTAACGGTTAAGAAATGTTTTGCGCATAATGGATGATCTGGTATCAGAATCCAACTTTCGCTTTCTGCCGCGGCGCCCCATTGCTTGCGACGGTTTTCATCAACAGGAAACCTATGAAAACTTTAGTCTCTTGCGTATTTCGACGCAACTCAGCTCGTCGACATACTGCGTTTCCTTCGTTGTGAATCATAGAATAAAGACCTCACACATGGAACCGCACAACCACCCACGAAACCCAGCGGCTGCGGTGGTAGGCGCGACACGGGCGCGACACGGGCGGCGGCTCGGCCGCCGGCGTGCCTACCATGCAAAACTAAATTCCGACGATAGCGCCACCGCATTTTCGTGACGTAGCGCCGTGGTGTAGGTCTATACGGGTTATGATTTCGCGATATATTGACTGGCACGGGTAATCTCTCTCGCGGGGCACGTTGCAAACGGAGTGAAGTGTGGCGCGACTGCCTCGCCAATCGGGAGATCGCTAGAGGCAGCGCGTGGGTGAGGCGTGGGTGAGATTCACAGCAGCCGCCGCAGACAGACCGTCGCTCATCCAACACTTTGTTTCTATATGCGGTATCGGTGGACACGCTCGCCGCATGCCTTATCGTTGGCGTCATCGGTGAACAGACGACGCGCGCTACTTTGGCGCCATCTCGTAGCCATCGTCGCCGCAGAGCCCGTTTTGCGCGGCCACTAGGCTTTTCTTCTCACGCTTTCGCCATATCCTCCTCCTCCACTTTCCTCCTCGAGCTCTCTTCGCTATCGCCGTCTTTCATCCCCCGCTGCGCCCCGCGTTCGCTCTGTCATCCTTCGCAGTGTTCGTTCGCTCGGTTACGGGGGACGCCGACACTCGCCGCAGGAGCTGTGCTCTAAAGGGAAAGGTATGCGGCGAAGATATGCTAAGAAAGGGGCCGCAGGGCAGGTCCTTGACCCAAATGTGTCCCTCGTAGGACGGAGGGCACATAGGGACGTCAGCCGCTCGTGACATTGTTCTATGGACACTTTATGCACTACGCAATGCACCTAATTAGTTGGTGTCCAAGGATTGTGCACTGGTGGATGGTTCTTCACCGGTGGTGTTGTCGTCCATGGCTTCGGAGCCGTCGGTGATGACAACGAGGAAGGGTCGGGGTATGGAGAAGTACGATATGTATGCAAGTAGGTAAAGTCCCTGATGCCCATGATGTACTCGTGGTCAAGGACAGTTTTTGTTAGTATGTGGCCTGCCCAGCTCCGGCCCCCTCCCTCACACTCCCCGGCCAAATTGAAGTGCGCGACCCCCCTAAAAAAGTTAAGGCTACGCCACTGGTCAAGGACGCTTCCATTGCGCGTGGTGGAAATGTTAATATCAGCTCTTCACCGAAGACTTTCCTTATCTATTGTGAGATCCAAGCGTTCTCGGGCTGGACACGTCAAGATGAAGTAACCGCAGAAAGCCATGGACATTTAGAGTTTAAAGGAGTTACACAGCACGGTATACAATTCCCGTTTTGGTGTACGTGATGAGGAACGCGGACATGCACTTTTCGATCATTTCCCTGGATATTTTTGGGCTCCAGGTGGACTAGAGTGGGCTTCCGGCGTCTTGTCCTCATAGCAGATGTTGATTTAGATCCTTGGGCACGTAGCGGGGGCGATCGGCCTCGGCGCGCTGCAGTAGAGTGACAAAACTGGTCTGACAATGCCAAGAATGCTATTCTCATTAAATACTGCGATCGGCGCGCAGCTGCTACCGTATATACAAGTGCGCCCATGCTTGGAGCCTGGCGAAGTCGCGGTCAGGCGTCAGCCTGCTGCCCAAGCAATCATTACTTGTATTCTTATCTGTGTTTCTTTTGACTGCCACGGTCTGGAAAGGGAGCAGTGGGAGGGGTAGAGGTGAGCCGGAGAGAAGGCTCGGGTGATCCCTATAGCCCGGGTCCTATATATACAGTCTTCGCGTCGTGGCCACTGCGGTTGATAAACTGGGCAAGTACACCCCGAGGTCTTATCTCCCAATTCATTTTCTTCTGTGTTGTTCGTTGAAGCTCTGTACCTGTATAATGTAACACATAAAGTTTCATCCTACTTGTGTTCGAATACCAAATGCACAAATAAAACTTCCGAAGGCCTTAATTCCTGCATAGTCGCATGGCGTTACGCCTTTGCTATGTGGACTCTGGAAACCTTGATATTCTCTCTATTGAATACAGCTACAGTGTTGACGGGCAGTATCTTCACTTGTACAGTACGTTTCAGCATTAAAAAAAGAAAGTAGGGAACCAGGTAGTCAACGAAAAAAACAAAACAAAAAACAAACAAAGAAAACAAAGGTAAGTTCGACCCGTAAAATGATCTATCAGAAAAAGCCCCCATTTTAGCTCATCAGGAAAATATATATTCGCCGAGAAAAAAAAAATAACGAAAGAAAGCAACAATTTCCGGGTAGAAATAAATACCACAGAGAGCATCCCAAATTTTTTTATAATTAAAATCGGGAACGCTCAACCCTGATTATAATGTAATGCTACCCGTATCCAGCTCATGTGTGCACCACACTTCGTGTCATTTACGACAGATCCAGTATTAAAACTTCCCTTATTTGAATGCGTCGCACGTGCCAGTTGGAGAGCTAAGGCATGTGCCTGTAGAATAAGTTATTATTTATTTATTTTGAATTAAAATGTCCCGATGAAGGGTATTACGTGAGAAGTGGGGGAACAAAATTACTGAATAAGTTCATAGTTTCAGTTTGCTGGGGTCATTAGCGCACTCACGAGTTTCTGTTCGGGGGGAGAGGGGGTTGAAATTTTGCCATGAAATCACTATGGTATAAAAGGAATAACATACATACATGCATACATGCATACATGCATACATGCATACATGCATACATACACACACACATACATACATAGATACACACACACACACACACACACACACACACACACACACACACACACACACACACACACATATCCTTTTCGAAGCGCTAAAAACTCAAGCTCAACTCATTTCATGACTAAAAAGAGGCAATTAAGAAAGACACAATATGAGTCACTCTTTTTTACTACAACAAAAATGAGTTCAGAATTCAATACGAGTGTGATTTTTATTTTACTATTAGACCGAGACACATCGTTGGGATGACCATGCATGAGTCTTAACATAGGATCAATTTTTTCACCTAAAAAAAGCAATGCAACATATTTTTGCAGCACTAGATTTACCAGCCCTGGGTGGGCATTCTACAAATTTTTAATAACAATTGGTGATGATCATTTTTCTTTAAAACGTCTCTAAAATGTTCCGATCTTCGCTATTTTTTGCAATTTTGGCTTTCTTTGAATTTTATAACGAAATAAATGCGTGGTGTAGTTGCATACTTCTTTTTCTTTTTAGTTTGCTAGAAGCCTTTCGAAGATTTGTCAGAAATATTTTTCAGCTTCATTGCCTTAGCTAAAATAGCCTCAATACCCTTGATTTCGGGGTCATTCAGAGGCAGTTGCTCAAAAGCCAAAGTTTGGCAATTTTTCAATAACATACTCTAGGTGACATAACTTTAACTTCCTACATGTGGGCCAATAGTACTAGTGGTGTAAATTTACCGAAAAAAATTTACCGGGGTACAATGCGTTAATTTTAGAGTGACCGGTCTTCGAATTTGTAAAATCTGCAAGTCGTTAAAACACTCTTTTCCACCTTAAGTGAAATGGGGGACGCCTTTAAAAGTGGGATGCGATAGCATGCATTCAAAGATCCGTGACTGCGTGTCACGCTTCCCGGCAACTGCAGCTTATGTAACCGTAATATTTACCTAGAAACGCTGGCGGCTAACGCTAGGCACGAAGGCGAGCTTTCTGGTTCTTTTCTTTTCCTTTCCCCCGCACGGCGCGCGCCGCCGCTGCTCAAGCAGAGCTCAAACGGCTGCTGGAAAAGGGGTTTGTGTTTGAGTTTCGGCGTAACAGAATTATGTTCCCTCGTATATTCAAAGTACAACCCGACGCTATCATCTTTGCAAGTTGTGTGTAAGTCGCACTTCACGAATGTTCTGATGCATTTTACTTCTGTAAATTCAAATAGTTCAGTAACGCCTATGCGCCACGCGGAGGGCATGCATGGGTCGGGATGCGTGGTTCTGTATTACTTTTCTCATACGAAAAACGCCGCCCACGCCGACACCAGATTTTCTGCGACATGGGGCCCTTAACGCTATCGTGTTACAATAGTCGGCAGCCCCTTAGTCTGCTTTTATCTGAAAACACCCAACAGAGGCAGCAGAGAAGCAAACTCTTATGCTTTTCCTCATACCCACAGCATACGGTGCGCGAGGCGATATAGGAATTTATCGCACTTGGTCTTTGCACGGAACATAATGGCGATGCGGATGGCGAAAATTCTCCTTGAGTGTCCCTATGATTGCTATAACGCAATAACAGGCGAAAGTGCGAGCTGACGGGGTATATAGGCGGCTTTGTGATAGCTAGTGCATGGAGAAAGGCGATTGTAGGGAATAATATTTTAAATGGCTTGGATCGTGCGATGAAAGCTTATAAATACTATACACAGAGGTGGGAAAATTTAAGCCATAAGGCCAATGTTTTTACATTAAACCCAGTTGAACCCGGTTTCTGCCCCGAAGTACTATATTGTACGTCACAAATTTCGCCGCATTATTAAACCTTCTGCGTTACTACTGTCTCGCAAAGTTCCTTTTGTGTTTCTTTGTTAACTTTTTCATTATTAGTGGAAGTACGATAGAAAATCTCAGCTCCTTAATTCTGTTATTCATGCGTTGGTCATCTCTTGGCGTCAGGAACTTGTCGGCTGCAAGCATGTCTTCACGTACAACTTCGAAGTGAACTACGAAGCTAGGTACCCTGTTACATATGTGCTGCTACTACACAATCTCTCTTCAGGGCCGCGATTTTGTAGCGAGGCATCATGACTTATTCTACTCTAGTCTTATCATCCACCGCTCACGGCCGGCTGATCCCGTTGATAAGACGAGCGGACTGTCGCTCCGACCACTGACAAAGCGCGATAAGCGCGAAAAGGCATTATTACTTTAAAGGCATCGCTACAAAATACCGGCCCAGATAATGCGTGTCTTCACGGCTTTCAATTAAGAAGCAACTTTTCGAAACTATACGCGTATATCTCTAACGCCAAATTCTGCCGGCAGATGGGGATCAGCTTTCTGCAAGCTTCACGTACTGGTGAGGGGGCTTAATTTTCCGATTGATTAGATGCAAGATGGCATGTTTAGTTCTCGTACTCGAAGATCTATAGGTCCACTTTGAATCTGTCTTTGCACGATATTACAGCGACTCGTGAAGTGAGCACACGCAGTGATGAAGGAAACAAAATTAAGATGCACCAAATCGATCTGCAAAACTTTCTTCTTGCGCTGGTTAGCAATAAGAAACCAGATGCATATGTGCTATATAGACGCTTGTCTCACTACTTGTGCAATTAAAAAAAAAAAAAAAAAAACCGAGGCACCGCTGCCGGAGTCTTGTGCCGGGAGTGCGAAAACCTTTAATGCTGATGCGTTGAATTCGGCCTTGTTTTGTTATTTTAGTTCTGCAAGCATATCATCTTAACAAATCTCCAGGTTCTCGTTCATGCTAGTTTGCTGCTGTTTCCATATGCTCCCAAATCGATCCCAAATGACCAATGCAGTTGGGTTACGCCTTTGTCCAAACCTTGCTTCTACGACGTGGCACCTATTAAACATCGTGCCTTAGCTATATATACGAGTACTGTAAGAGAGAATTGATCGGAAACAGTAACGTACGAGATTTATGTTATGTATCGTTATTGTGCGTATTTGGATGGCAACGTTTAGGGGTGACATATCTGCAAAGCTGACCCGAGCCAATTGGTGTAGAGTGTAGACACACATATATACGCGACAAGTGAAGAATCGCAACCCATGCAGTGTGTAATAAAAGACACCAACATTGCACACACACACACACACACACACACACACACACACACACACACACACACACACACACACACACACACACACACACACACACACACACACACACACACACACATATATATATATATATATATATATATATATATATATATATACGTACTTCAGGTTAGACCGCCATTTGTGCATGCGGTACAATGTGTGGTAGTCTTTCGAATAGCATTGTTGCGGAGTTTGTGTGATCGTGGCAACTGTTGAGACGACGTGTGTACTTGACACAGACGCACAAAAAAAAAAAAAAAAAAAAAAAGCTCAGTACACATTCTATAGAGGTGCTCTTGCAGCACTGCGCAAGTAAAAAAGACTGCGTTGGCAAAACTCGTTCATGAGTGGACGAACAACAAACCACGCCAGACCGCAGTGTTGCTTTCAGACCTTGTTGTTATCCAACTTCTTTTGGGCTTGCATCGCAAATTGTATTAAAACTTGTTCTTTGTTACGATGCGGGGATGTTAGGGACGTGGTCACTTTTCTGCGACGACCTTGGTCTTGAGGTGGTCGGGGGACTTTTGGTGGTGCGGCAGCTCGAGGCTTACAGCATGATCCTGGTGCTTTTTATCGGCTCTGAACACTTCCACATTCTGCACGTCTCTGTCATCTTCTGTAATAATCCAAATAGACGAAAGGCTTTAAATTTGAATAAGCCCACAGACACAGTAAGCGATTCTCTTTCTCACACAGATTGTAGGCTGGTGTTAGTGCGCTCAGCTAAGCCATACATTTTATGTGTGGAATGTGGACACATGTGAAGAATAGTAAGTATCCATCACCTCGGCACTGTCAGTCCGTATGCATGTATGTAAGACGCAAAAAGACAAAGTAATACTTTCGTGCATGAATCCGCGGGTGGACTAGCTGCGCGTTAGCACACAATCACCCCCACATTGCAGTTTATACAATGGTGAACCATCAGGGATTCGACCTTATATATAAATATCTATAGAAGGTCGAAACCCTCATGTTCACCCATCACGGTAGACTGATGTCGGCATGTAAATGAAAGCGCGCATTTCAGAGATGTGTACACGCACTACGGAAGTGTATGCGCGTGTTCTTAGCATAACCAATTTAAAAGGAGTGTACTTTGGAACTTACGGTATCTAGCACCAAGATAACGCGACGAAATTGAACTTTTGACCACTTGAAATAGAGAATAACGTTACGTTTAAAACACCAACTAAAGATTTGTAATAGAACCATATCAGTGGGATTTTAATGGTCTTCTATAGCATAGTACGATGGGTGATCCGCTATCGCGATGAGCGCCTATACAGGGACCCTACGCATATCGGTGGCTCGCGCGGACGTGGATCGCTGTAATAGATGACCCGTAGGTGCTATACGCTATAACTAGTGTGTACTCAACTATAATCGTATGGCAGGATCGCGATAGAGCAGTGCGCAGCTGCGTTTGCGCAGTAAAGCCGGGTTGACGTTTATCGCGCTAGTGCATCGGTCGAGGGAACCTGAGGCCTTTAAATCATCTACAAACAAGCTTCTTGCGCTATAACGCCTTTTGTCGTGCTCAGGAGGGCTTTCCTAATCGCAGACCTTAATAGTAAGGGAGTAGAAGGACAATATCGAGAGTAGATATAGAGTAAAGAAGATAACTATTTACATATTATAGAACAGAGCGACTATAGGTGAAGGTTCGCTTGTGGAGTGGCTTCCTCGAGATAGTTTGTAACTCGGCCCCACACACCGGCACTGTGAGGACACGTATAGAGCAGCCAGATGGTGAAGCCTGACTGCTCGAGGAAGTCTCGCAGTGTTTTTGACCGAGTCGCCAAGGTAACTCCAGTTGCCTTACAAAACGAGAACACAGGCCATGAAGGAGACAGGACGGGCGCTGAACTGGTTTACTGATACACAGGCCGTACCGGCGAACAACGGGGAGTCATGATAAAAATGCCATTAAAAAAATTAACCACTCATCGCTCATGTGGACCTCGCAGCATAATATTTTTTCAGAGCGATATAGAAGGGGCGCGAACGCCCGTTCTGTTTTCTTCATGTTGTGTATTCAGCGAGTGTTTTCAAAACAAAAGGAGATAATTAAACCAACTAGCCCAGATTTCTGCCTTACCAAACTCCAGTAACCGCCCTTAGCATTTAAAATGAAAAAAAAAGGACAGACGTCTTGTTGGAACTCTGTCATTACAGACAAAAAGAAGGTGCTAATAAAACTCGTGTGGCGAACTCACTCTCGTCCATCGGCGGTGTGGCGGCTTGTGCGCTCTTGGTGGCGAGTGACAATAACACGGCTATCACCAGTGCGCTCCGAGTCCAGGTCTTCGCAATGGCCACCATGCTGTCTTGGATGCGGGACGCGCTTTAACTGAGGCCGCTTCTCTCTCAGCAACGTCAGCCTACCCGAAACAGGCCAGCCTACACGTCGCGAGCGAAGCGCAGCTGCTCTGTCTCGGCCATATTGTCCTCGGCGGTGAATAAAGAACCCAAGAATACGACATCCGTCCGCGTCAGCGGGCCTCACACTTTATCATGCGGGTGTGTTGCGGACCTTGCCTCGTCACAGTGCGAGCTTTAAAATTCGAGGGCACGTGGGGTGGCACAGCGGCGGCAATGCGCAAAAGGCGAATGGAACGAAGCTAATTAAATTGCGGGGATTAACCTCCCGAAACTGCACAGCTGAGCTACGGAGGGACGGCGTAGTTGGAGGTTCTCGATTAATTTTGAGCTGCTGCGATTTTGAGCTCCTTTGTCCCCGTCAGAACACGGCCACCGCAGCCGAACCCTCGACCTCGTTCGTGTCCAACAGGAGAAAGCACCACTGAGCCACCGCGCGGCGGACAAACGGTTATCGGTGTAATACTATACGTCCCTGGCGATAATTTGGAGTTCAAGAGCGCTTCGTATAAGAAGCAAATGCGGCAAATGGCGCAGCTTTTGTTGAGAACTCGCACTGAATGCTCATATAGTATGTCACAAGTTTGTAGCAATTCCTAAGACGCCAAACTGCATGGTAGTTGCATGGAAATGATGTGGCCTTTTAATTAACTTAATCTCCTCCATTTTAACAGACTGACAAATCACTTTGCGTAAAAGCGAACGTGTGCTACCCGTAGAATTATTTATCGAGAATGATCACGTGCACCCACGACAAGTACGCGAAACATCCCAGAACCTTCGTCTGTTTCTCTGCTCGTGCCGGATTAACGCTGAGGGCGCGGTGCATCACGTGCTAAAGAAAGAAGACAAAGCGGCGCATTTGACGGAAGGGAAGGGAATGCCACCGAAAGGACAGGTGTTTACGCTAGCTCCCTCTCTCCGGAATATACCGTGAAGCGCGGAGCGTCATAACACCGCGTCGCAGACACGGCACACAACGCAGGTGTGGAGCCGGTTAGCATCAGTGCCCCGAATTCCTACTGCCTTGGGCCCCAGACTCTGCTACGCGTAAAGTGTATACGAGAAGAACGTTCGACATCTAACGGCATTTGCACGTTTTGCACAAAATGTGACCTCTTATTATGTACTATATGTTATTTGTTTATGTTCATTTATTTTCCTTGCCGCATATTTGCTGTCGAGAAACGTGCGGCTTGGGAGCCCGTCTGATTTTGTCGAGTTTTTTCTCCCGATGTTCCACCACTCTTTTGAACGGAAACTTCATTCATTCATTCATACTACTACTGTACTACAACTGTCCCATCGCTTCTACCCATTATTTCCGTTATTTTTATCTTCTCCGCGGAAACGGGACAGTTCACGTGTTCGACGAGAGGTGGGACAGTTACGATGGCTGAGGCCTTTACTTTTGCGTTTTCCATTCCCAATAAAAACAATGTAAATACCGCTAGTATCACTGCGTTGTGTTGGAGAGGCACGTTTCATTGTGCGTGCGAAAGCGATAGTCAGCAGCGTATTGGGAATTAGTATATGTGCACAACGACCTTAAGTGCATATTGTTATTCGAATAATTACCCGACACAGGATTCAAAATTGCACAGGAGTTGTCATTCAAAGCTAAAACAACTCGAGTCAATACACCGAAAAGATATACACGTAGCTCTTCCGGCGAATATGCCGTATATTGGTTCCCGCGTGTCCGCGCGAGAGCCGGGCGCAGTTCTTCCGCCGTTAAGCTATAGTCTATAGTAACGTTGCCACAGCCATCTGCACGGAATGTTTCGCGCTGTCTCGCCTGAAGAGGAAATGCTTTATACAATTTGAGTTCATGGGTCGGGATATACACTAACCCACCGTGGAGGCGTAGTGGCTTTGGTGTTGCGCTGCTAAGCCCGAGGTCACGAGAGATCAATTCCCGGCCGCGGCGGCCGTATTTCGTTGTGGGCGAAATGCAACAACGCCCGTGTACCATGCATTGGGTGCACGCTAAAGAACCCCTGCAGGTAGTCGACATTAACTCGGAGTCCCCAACTACAGCGTGCATCATAATCGTATCGTGGGTTAATATACCCTAACACACTGAAGTCATCGGCTCCTCTGTAAAGCGCTGAAGTGTACAGTTGTGCGTGAGAATTTCGCATTATATGCTATAGTACATATGCCTTCGGTCCATTCAAGAACTCGTGCTGCGGAACCAGTTTCTGTCGACAGTCACGGTTACATCTATCACTACAATGTTTGTTCTCAAGGCTTGAGCGAGCGTGGCAGTTCCGTGTGTATTACAACCAGACAAGTCACTCCAACCCCGCCGCCCAGCTGAGCGGGCGCTTCTTCTCGCGCTCGAGCCAAACCGCGCCGTTCTCCTCGGCGCATAAATCTGCGTTTCCGCGTACCTCTCGTTTTACGACTTAGATGTGTTGGCGAATTTACGAGCGCCGCGCGATTACCCCGCGGTGAACATCCCCGGAGGCTCCAGCGTGCGCGAACGGGCCGAGATGGGCCGTGCGGATTAATCGCGATGCGGCGGCAGCATCGCGCCGCGTCTGCGAGGCGCAGAGCGGGAATGCGCCCCCAACAAGCGGCTTCCATTATTTCTCGCTTAGCTGGCCGCTTTTCTCGTTACCGCGGGATGCACCAAATCCGACGCAGAGTGCCCGCGCCACCCTCGCCACCCTAAGCCCAGGCTGCGAGCCCCTGGGCCCTGAATGGTGGTCGTGAGCGCGGGCCATCCCGCGACGAGATCGAAGCGCTGAACGAGGAGCGCATATAACGCGCAGCTCAAACGTTTGGCGCGGTGCGCGGCCGTGAATGATGGTGAAAACCAAGTTGGGGCAAGTTGAGTCTCGACTTTTTTTTTTTAAACCTTCGGAATGTTGAGAGGGAAGTGCGATCTTGGCTTAGAGCATGCTGACACACTAATTACCTTACACGCTGACGTCGCTATACTTAATCACTGATGATCGATGATAGAAAGCACACATAAACTTATTCCCGAGCTGGTATTGTAGGTTAGATCATTGCAAACATACAAGTGCGGCGCTCAGGTCACGTGCTGGCAATCGTATCTGTAAAGCATCAAACGGATGCACGGCGCGAGAACAGCGGAAATTTTAAACAGAAGCCTGCGTGCCCTCTCTCCTGAGGGAGCCCGGCTGAGCCAGAGAGTCGAAGTCACGCAGAAATGCTTCTGTGTAAGACGTGCTACCTGCAACGTAACCGATTATGGCACGGGACTTCGCTAAAGCATTCAACGCATGTAAACCGCAATGCCGCCACTGGAAGTGCGCCGCACAGCAAGAAGCACCCCGCCCCCCTCCCCCTTAAACAAAAAAAAAAGAGAGAGAGAGAGAGAGAGAGAGAGAGAGAAAGAGGAAGCGGATCTTGTGACGTAAGGGTGACGCGATGCCTCGGTTACGCTATGAGAGAAGGTAAAGAACGTATGTCGCTTGCGAACTCTAGACCAGGCAAAGGGGGGGAATGTCTATATATTGGCAACGAAACTTGCCTCCTGGCGGCATAGCCATGCGACATTTCAATTTCTCCGATCTCCTCCAATATTGAGCCACTTCGAAAAATTATTGTGGTAAAACGCTCCTTAGACGGCGCATTGCAACTTCCAGTGTATAACCAACATTTTTAATAGGGCCAGGTGAAGGGCCCTTTAAGTATATGAGCCAGTTGCCAACAAACTAAGAGAAAGTCTAATTGCGATCAAAATGTATTTCTGAGTGAAGAAATTGATGGTGTGCCAGGGGTTCTTCTTTTTTTTTTTTTACTTGCACCAATTTTTCAACAATGGCCTGTGGCAGATAGCACATTTCTAGCCTTTGATCTAAATTACTCGATGAGGGGCGCATTACTTGTACGAGAAATCAAAATTTGTAATTTATTAAATAACATAGATGGTCAATTAACGCTTTAATTAATTACATTACGGTACTTTTATTGCAACCTACGAATTGCAGCCGGTGAGTTCGCAAGGCGTATCCACTTGGAACGAGTTCTCAGGATTACACCAATTTCGAGATATTAAATTTTCGAAGTGTGTGACGAAATACATTGGTGTTCCCGTTACTTTTGTGCTTCAATGCACAAAGCAGCGTTTTCTTTTAAAAAAATGTAAGTGGAACAACAGGGATATTTTACCGCAAGCTTACGGCGCATACCTCGAAACCGGTGCTATCTTCAGAATTCGTTCCAAGTCGATATGCGTTGCCAACTCACTAGCTACAATTCGTGAATTGCAATATGCATGTGCTCTAAGTTATTTAGCAAAAAAAAAAAAAACTTATCTTGTGAAATTTTATTCATTAGTAAATTACGTATTTGATTGCTCGTGGAAGTAATGTCTGCCTCACCGAGTTCAAGGGTGAGAATTGTGCCACAGGCGATTTTCAAAAAAATAGGTGCAGAAAAAAAGAAAAAAAAAGAAACCCCCGCCCCCCCCCCCCCCAAAAAAAAAAAAAAAAAGACACCCGACATATATTCTAGCGTAAAAAAGGAAGAAAAGAAAAACAGATGGGCACCGCTATGCAATCAGAGCCCAACGCTCTCCAAGAGAGGTAACTGCTATGCATACCGTCATACCGGTAAAAAGAGAGAGAGAGAAGTAAAAAATGGGGGAGGAGAAAATAGCATGCCCTAAAATTTTAGCGCACGTCACAAGGCGAATTGGCTCTACACGCATCTTTGTCACACGCGACATCCGCCTGGTATTTGATAAATGCACGCGGTTTCTCTCTCGCTTTCGCCACTCTCCCCACCATGTAGTGCTCTTTCCTCCGAGTGGCAAACATCTCTACAAGACGCGTGCGTACTACGTCCGAACAGAAAGTCACGTTTGCGCTCATTTATTGTTTGAAAACACCATCAACTTCCGCTTAACGCGCGGCTACACGCTGTTGCAACCGCCCGCGTAGTGTAAAACACGCTGCACGGGGGGAAGTCAGTTGACTGCGCGCGACAGGCAACGATCAACAGCGGGCGGGCGAGCGCATGGCAAAGGGATTGTAACAGACATCCTTCCCGTATCTACCAATCGACAGCGTTTACCCTGACGACGCCATGTGACTGACCCTGTTGGCGTCACGGCGTGTGAAGAAATGACCGAAAAAGCCCGAAGAGGGGCAGGGAAATTGTTTTTCGCATTGTCAGAGGTGCCTTGCATGGTACCCTTAACACCCCCCTCTCCCTTACTTCTGCTAACATAACGGAAAGCTTTGCTATACTGAGAGACTGGCTGGTCTGCCTGTCAACCTAGAAACTGGAGAGCGGAAAATCTCATGTGCAAAATCAATGGATAATATAGCCTCCCTTGATATCTGAAATAAGTCTAAATATTTCTTGGCAAGCCTTGGACTATATTTTGTAAGAATTTGTACTGCGTAAATTCAGATTTATTTTATTGTTATGATGCATGAGACGTGACCCCTATTACGTTGCAGCTCTAGAAGTTCCAGAGTTTCTCAACGTTGCACAAAGTCACAATATCACATTGTTGACGGACAGCAGATACATTGCGACCTATAATAGGAGATTAAAGAACAGATGTGGAAGAGCAGACGCTTTCGTTAATTGGCTGCGCATCGCTCACTGCGACGAAAGCAGTGTACGCGATCTGAGTTGGCAATGAGTGGGTGTACACAGCCCACTCATTAACTCGGAATAAAAACAAAGCGCCCTCCGTCGTTAGAAAGCAAGAACATTTGAAAATAAGCTAAGCGTTATTGGCTAATCCAAGCGACTTTGTTTACACACTGCGCATCCACGATGCTTTAGCAGACAGGCGTTTTCCCACCTTTCCCCTCTCATAAACAGCTGGCGCAGTGGTCCGCAGCCTCCCAACATAGCATCTTTCCCACGGCGCAACTGAAAACTATCCTGTGTGTCAGCGACACTATATACGGACTGCGATGAAGTTGAAGACATCCGGATGACAGTTTGGCAGCAGCATACTTGTGCGACTCCTTGAAAGCGTTTGTTTTCTTATTGTCAGGCACGGTGTGCACGTTGGCAAGGTATGCGAATACTGACTGTTAAAAGCGGAAAGACTGAAGAAAACGTTTTCCAGCGCTGTCGACGCATACTGTAACTCAGGATCGCGGGGTCGATGATCTTACAACACCGTGCAAGAAACACCAGCCATTTAACGACCACGCTGACAGAGGAGGCACAGATGGGGCGGGCATCATTCATTAGCCATGCCAGGTTCTTGTCAGAGGCGCGGGCGCAGGCAAAGAGGCTCGCGCGGCTCCTGACGGCGCGGAGAAAGCCCGCACGCCCTGGGAGCGGCGCCTTCTCGTAACTTCGTGTCCTCGGAGCCCTCGGTACACAAGCGCATTCCGGCACGGTCTGCCCGTCCCGCGGTAGCTCGTTTGCGCTCCGGCCCAGCTGCGCGAGATCGTATTCATGATCGATGATCACGCGCTGTCCACAGGCTCGCTGCTTTGGCCCCTCTGGAAGCGAGAGAAGCCGGGCCAAAAAGAGTGAGCGCGCGCGCACGAGCAGGCAAGAGAGAGGCCCCTAAACGATCTAAATGGAGATCTCAGTCCGCGACAGCGGGATATCCTGCGCCCGAAGACAGATGGCCGAGTTCCGATGGCGTCAGCCCGCTGCTCTTACTCCCACGCCGAAGGGCCAAAGGCCGTTGCTAGTAGAGCCGCCGAACGCTCTCTGATCACTTACGGCGAGGTACGATTGCGTCAGCATCTTGCCACGCCGTGGATCTGCATCACCTTGAAACGCGAGCGGGACAAAGACAGGAACGAGCACAAAGGCATTCGCCGGAGTTCCAAGACAAGTTCGAACACTTGCACGAAAAGAAGGCTGCGGCCGCGCTATGGTGCGCTGCCAACCTCGACGCGGGCCCTATACGGTCTGCTCTCGCACGGTTTAGGGCGAAAGTCATCTCCACCATCGATCACGTTTAATGAAGAAATGGGCCTGAACATAAAGAGTGAACGTGCTCTCTGCTCTTCCTGCCGAAGGCCCCTCGCTTCTCTGGTTTATATGGTGACAATTTAGAGGGTATAAAGCTCATTTCCTGTCGTTCTTCACTGCTTTCGATCTCGGAATGTGCGTCATCTTTCTTCTTCTGTTTAATTTTTTTTTCATCTTCTTCTTTCCTGAATTACATTTTCAGGCATCTTATTCTTCCATCGCATTTGGCAGAGCGGTTGGAAGATTAGGTTGCAAGATACGGCGTGAAAAGAATGGCCAAGTACCAAATGAACGAAATAGTCGGTCGCTTACGATTTTAATTCAACGATACCACTCATATAATTAATGACGGAAAAGAAAGAACAAAGAATGCTTTCTTAGCCATTAAAAAAAGGAACAATCAATTCCTATGTCTTCCTTAAAGGACAACTGCACCGAAATTTCGGACCACGTAAGAAAGCCTAGTAGCAGATCAGATAGCATAGATATAGAGAGCACCCTCCATGCAAGAATTTACGTTGAAAATACGAGTGGATGCTCGAAGAAACAGGCGCTTTCGACAGGGAAATTAAAAAAAAAATGCGTAGCTTGTACTGGAGACGCAATGCTAAAGAGACAGCGGAGCTGATGGGCACCTAGCTAGTCCTGGGGCGCTATAACGTAAGATGATTCCAAACTGTTTTGATTCCAATTTTTGCAATCAGATTCCACGATTGGTCAAAACATTTTCGGGCCACTCTCAACTTTGCCTGTCTGTCACGCGACGTCACGAAAACCGCGATAGCTCCCCATCTGATATAACTGTACACACTGATAATGAATGATTAAAGCGCACAAAAGAAAAATAATCATTCCTGATTCGACGTCTTTTCGCCATTAGCCCTCTGCTCAGTAGTTGGTAACTACCGTGTCTGCGTTGACGAGTGAGCCATGGGCGTCCACCACAGAGACCGCGTAGGCGCCTCGATTCCAATATCTGGCCGCGTCAACGAAGAGGACTTGCGTTTCGTTACGTTTGATGTTGTCAAGGATTGCCTTCGCTCTCGCTTTTATCCGCCCTCGTTGTGGGTCGGGTGTATGTTTCTTGGCATTGGATCAACGGTTATTGACCTCTTGGCAATAGTGCATAGTTGTGACCTCTCTGGTGGCATGAAGAGGGGCTGTATGTCTGCTTCTAGGAATATCTCGATGCCCGCCCTTGTGAGTGAGAGCCGACTAATTTGGGCGTTTCGCTGTGCTTCAAAGAGTTCGGTTGCCGTGTTGTGTAGCCCCAATTGGAGGAGTCGTTCCGTGCTAGTGTTTTTAGGGAGGCTTAGGACCTTTTTCAATCGTGTCTGATTAGTGTGTCGATTTTGTTCAGCTCCGTCTTCTTCCAGTTGAGGGAGGGGGCGGCGTAGGTTACGTGGCTGATGAGGAAGGCGTGAAATGCTTTTATGAGGTGTCCTCTTTCAGTCCGTCCCTTGTGCTGGCGACCCGTGATATGAACCATGGTGAAGTTGAGGGTGCTCTTGTGATGCGTTTTAGTGCCTCCGCGTGTCATTGTTGTAAGCCCCAATGACATGCCCAGGACCTTAATTGTGTTACACCTGGGGATGTTTCCTCCGTCCCTGGTGTGTATATATAGGTGAACGGGGAGGAGCTAAGGGGCTGTCTCTGCCTGGGGCCTTGTTAACACAAGGAGGAGCTCTGATTTGCTGGGGGAGAGCTTCAGTCCCGTGTTTGTAAGGAAAGCTTCCGTGGTGTCCAGTGCTTTCCGGAAGTTTATATGCCGGCCACGTGACGACGGCGCACAGGCGGCCAATTTCGTCGCGTACGCTCAAAATGACGCTCAAGATCAAGCCCTGCGTGACAAGCGCGCTAGCTGCGCGTCTTTCCTTTCTAGAAGCGCAGGACGAGCGTGCACGGTATCGCAGACGCGTGACGCGTAGCCAGGCGCGTGCAATAAGCCGCGTGTGGTTCGGCCTTAACCTCAGAGGCGAGGTGCTGGGTTTTAATTCGCTAAACAACAGGTGCACGCCTCGGCTGTTTAAGTGCTATTTTAATACTGCTAATAATTAAAACGTACGCACACATACACACACAAACGCACGCACACGCACACGTGCACGCGCACGAACACGCGCACGCACAAAATACAAGCACACGCGCACACAGGAACACATGCGCACACACGCAGACAATTACCAGCACTGCTGCTTTGAAAAGATCGGTTCAATCCTATCGACTGCTCAGGGGGTCATAACCAATTTAAAGAAAGATAAATTTTCTTGCAGTTGGCCTTTAAAGGGATCCTGTAATCATCGCTTCCTAATGACAAAAGCAGTGGAAACACTCATAGACTGACGATCCCGTTAAGAACTACAACGACGAAAGACCAACGCGATACGTGTCCCGTAAACTGTACACTGCGCATTGGCATGAGCGTGTTCAATTTTTCTGTGGTTATATGTGTGTTTCTTTCTAGGATAATTGTCATTGACATGTAGTGACATTTTGTTTCGAATTTATAATATACTTTCCTATAACCGTATCTTGTGCAACCACTCCCCTATGTAATGTCGTTTTAAATTGAGAGCATATGAAATCCCTAAAAATAAATAAATTGAGGAAGAGGGAATCCGGAGCCCTCCACTACGGCGTGCCCCATAATCAAAACTGGTTTTGGCCCGGAACACCCCAGAAAGAGAAGCTAACAGACACAAAACAAGCCGTGCTACTGTTCATCATGAAGTCATGTAGCAAGAAACGTGTGCATAATTGTTGTGCACGTATTGATCTTAGCACCAAGGCTATATGCATATGCTATTGACACCAATAACCACAAAACAGAGAGAAAAAAGCACTTGGTGGACTCTTGATTCAGTCATACAACAACGACGTTTTATTGAAATTCCGATGAAATAATCTCTATTTT